>NC_133374.1:13227635-13272635 GCF_049309525.1 Garra rufa
ATATATATATATATATATATATATATATATATATATATATATATAAAAAATTACGCATGAAGTTTTAAAGTTGAAGGACTCTGAAAATATATATATATATATATATATATATTTGTTGCAATTTTGCAACATTTATTTGATTTATTACATATGTCTTAGACTATAGCTACAAATCTGGCTGGTAACAGAATCAAGACTCTGTTTTCCATAATGCTGCGACATATGGAGCTAGTGGCCGGTGTTTTATATTACACGCTCATTAACACCACATGAGCTGTTTTGTGACGCTGACACATAGCCTCAGTGAAGGTTAAAATGATTGATATCCTTACCTCTGCTTTATATGAAAGTCTGATTTCAGGGCCAAACGAATTAGGAAGCTCATTTTATGGTTAGTGATGCTTTTAAGAACAGCCAATGACAAAATAACCAACCAGTTAATTGGTTTGCATCTTTTAAGCAAAGCTAGCATCTGATATTTACAGTTTTGTTAACCTACAACAGATTGAAATACATTTTTTGCTAAGTTCTCAGAGGATGACCTGAACACATGTTTAGGGTTTTGCTAAACTTAAGCAATATGTAAGCATATTGCTATTTAGCTCTGAATCACTGTCACATAAAGAACCCAGACTCAAAGGCGCATTATATGCGCTGGCCTCCTGTAGTGTTTTGTTAGATATTTAGGGTTCCAGCTTGTGGTGGTTCGCGATTGGTCTCATTACTGTAGAGTAGGTTGAGCTATAGCTGGCTTCCATAATCAAAATTCAGTAGGTGTGCAGCTCCTGCTGAAAGTCCTGGAGAGGACAGGGGAAGAGCTGACATGCCGCTTCCTGCCTTGAGGGCTCTCTCTGCACGCTGGAACAGCCCTCGGGCTAAAAGAGCCATTCTGATGACCACGTGCTCTCCCTACAATAAAACATTCAGCAGCCTAGGCGTCTTATAGTCTGCTTTTTTTTTAAATAAATAAATGGAGAAATCAAGGGGAAAAAAATGAGATTATTTACAGTTACATTTAATTACTGTTATTAAAAATAAATTTAATTAAATTTAACAGTAACACTTTACAATAAGGTGTCATCTGTTAACATTAACTGATATTTTATATATATACATCAAGATGTCCATGTCAGAAATGTACAAATGTGATTTTATGTCCACAGAACATTACATATATGTAAAATGTCTACTTTTAAGGTTTCAATAAAAAATGTAAATAAAATGTCAAAATTTGGTTGAAATAATGCTACATTGTCATTCAGTGTAACACATTATTTATGTACAAATTCAAACAACATGCTTATTCTGACTTGTACATATTACAATATATAAAAGAATAAGGGAGCATATTAATTTTTATTGTTTTAAATGAGTAAAAATTACTCATTAAAAAATTGTAGAATTACAACTAATTAGTATTTGGGGTGAAAGTAATTCATCTTTTAATGTCATAAATGGATTTTTTGTTGTAAATATGCCTGACAAGACTGTTACACCGAATGACATTTTAATGGGTGTCTTCTGTAAATTATGGAAAAATGTGTGATATTTATTTTTGCTTAGAAAAACAAAAACAAAAATGCAATGAAATTAAACAGAAAACCTTTTAATATTTTTTTGGGAGAAAAAACAACAATTTAAAGCAGTATTACACTTTAAGCTTAAACCCTTTTACGTCTTTGACCCATGTATGTATGTATATATATATATAGATAGATAGATAGATAGATAGATAGATAGATAGATAGATAGATAGATAGATAGATAGATAGATAGATAGATAGATAGATAGATAGATATAGATAGATATAGATATATATATAAATCTGACCAATAAAAGATACAAATGTTCAATTAACAGTAACATTTAATTACAATAGTAATAATAAAGGTAATTATTTTTGGTGTATTTCTGTATTGCTGTAAGACAATAGGACAATCAAGAGGCTTCATTTATCTGATTAAATAATAATTAAATTAATAAACAAAACACTAAAAATCATTAATATTGTGAAATACTATTACAATTTAAAATAACTGTTTTGTATTTTAATATAGCAGACATTACTTAGTTTTCAATGTCACATGATCAATCAGAAATCTGTGTCATAATCTTTGCTGACTTGTTTTTGCAGAAACCAATGATGTATATGAATATATGGTGTATTAACAGAAGTTCAAAAGAAACTGTCATTTTAATTTTAATAGCATTATAATTCTTTGTACTGTCACTTTTGATCAATTTAATGCATCCTTGCTGAATTTTATGTATATATATATATATATATATATATATATATACACACACACACACACACACACACACACACACACATTGGTAGTATACAATATATGCTCTGACTTTTTGACACTGTGCTGAAATTCAAATGGTTTTATTATTGTGTCAATTTAGCTGTTGGCGGGGCTGAGCGCGCACAGAAACAGGCGGAGGTGTTGACACCATCTGACGAACGTGGATTAGCCGTTTACAGAAGCTGTAATATGATAGGTCAAGGCAAGGAGGCGCTTCCTCTACGACTCCGGCTTGGCGTAATGAATGATTGACAGGAGAAGGAGAAGCTGCCAGTCGCCGGCAGAGGTGCAGGCTTGATGGCTGCCGCGGAGCTCCGTGGATCCCTTGATCACGGTGGGCCGCTCCCCTTTCATCCGCGCCCACAACTCTGCCAGGAAAAGCTGCTTTTCCTCCCCCCACCTCTTTTCCTATTTTTTTTATTCCCCCTAATTTACACATTTAAGACATTTTTATTTGCTTATTTGCAATTCTCTTTTTATTTAATTTTTTTTTTTTTTTTGACTGCTGAAACTTCACTCCCACTTTTTTTTCCGCCTCCCCTCCCTCACTTTCTCTGACTGCGAGTCTTTCTCTTTCTTCTCGGTTTGCCTTTGGGCAATGAACTAATTTCAGGCTCCGTAATTGCAGCGTGTTGTACACCTGCCTGCTATTAATTCTCCCCCGTCATTCACTCTCTCCTTCTTAATGAGATATTATTGTAATTATTGTTATTATGGTGTTTGGCGTAATTAACGTGATTGATGTTGGTGCTAGGGGAGGGTTTATTTTGGCATTTGAATAGATGAGGGGATACTCTTCGATCACACAAAACGCGACCAAGCTGCGCTGGTTCATTCCTCTAGTCGTACATAATGGATGCTGTAAAGTTGAAGGTTATTGTTTCAGAAATATCACATCCTCTATTATTCACGAGTATGTGAGCCAAACTGCAAGTTCTGGTTTAAGTGGCGCTCTGCTTGTTGATGTTTTAAGACTAGACTGGTTAAAGGCCGAACAATGGCCAGCGTGAAGCTTTGTTTCGATACGTCACTTGGACCCTGTGAAATTTAAATTCCCCCATCCTTTGGGCGAAGGGCTGAGGCTTTTGCCCGGTCCAATTCCAGTCAGCCTGTTGTGTTTGAGGGGAACAAAAAGTTCTAAGTCCATTTTATCCCAATCCAATTGTTTTGGTATTTTGTGGCTGATGGGAATACAAAAGGAGAAAAGGCAGAAAGCCCAGAATCGTTGCTTCCAAGAACTGGCAATCCAATTAGAGGTTTGATAAGGGTCAATTTAAGCGGTCTTCATGCTAGAGGTTTTTGTAGTTTTGTAGTTTTTGTATGTGTGTATACGTATGTCCACCAAAAGTGAGCCCAAACTTAGAAACTAAGAATTTTGAGACACAAATTCAGTTGTGAATATAAACTCCTAATTCTGACTTTTTTTTCCTCAGAATTGCATGATGTAAATTTGCAATTTCGAGTTATAAAGCCAAAATTCTGAGATATAAACTCGAAATTTTGACATTTTTTCTCTGAACTCGCAATTGCAAGTTATAAAACCAGAGTTGCAATATATAAACACGCAATTCTGACTTTTTCTTGGAAATTGTGAGTTTATATCTCGCAGTTGTGACTTTTTTCTCAGAATTTTGAGACATAAACTCACAAGTGCAAGTTATAAAGTTAGAATTGTGAGATATAAACTCAAAAGTCTGACTTTTTTCTCAGAATTGCATGATATTAACTTGCAATTGCAAGTTATAAAGCCAGAATTGCAAGATATATACTCGCAATTCTGACTTTTTCTCGGAATTGAGTTTATATCTCGCAGTTGTGACTTTTTTCTCAGAATTTTGAGACATAAACTCAAAAGTGCAAGTTATAAAGTCAAAATTGTGAGATATAAACTCAAAATTCTGACTTTTTTTTCTCAGAATTGTGAGATATAAACTTGCAGTTGCAGGTTATAAAGCCAGAATTGCAAGATATAAACTCGCAATTCTGACTTTTTCTCAGAATTGTGAGTTTATTTCTCGTAGCTGTGACTTTTTTCTCAGAATTTTGAGATATAAACTTACAATTGCAAGTCATAAAGTCAGAATTGTGAGATATAAACTCGAAATTCTATTTTTTTCTTAGAATTGTAATTTTGTATCTCCCAGTTGTAACTTTTTTCTCAGAATTTTAAAGATATAAACTCACAAGTGCAGTCAGAATTAAAAAGTCAGAATTGCGGGATATAAACTTGCAATTGCGAGTTATAAAGCCTGAATAGCAAAATATATTGTAATATATCAGAATTGTGAGTTTGTATCTACCAGTTGTAACTTTATTCTCAGAATTGTGAGAATAATAAGTATATTATAAGTTATTAAGTCAGAATTGTGAGTTATAAATTCTCAGTTGTGAGTAAATATCAGTCTTATTTTCCCTGTCAGAACTGGACTTCATAACTGAGAAAACAAGCCCGAATTGTAAACTCGCAATTGTATGTTTATATTTCCAAATTCTGACTTAATAAATTACAATTGTGAGTTGTGAGTCAGAATTGTAAGATAAAATATCACAGTTCTAACTAAACGCACAATTGTGACTTTGTATCTCGAAATTTTGACTTTATATCTCGCATTTCTGACTTAATAAATCACAATTTTGAGTTTATATCTCACAGTTCTGAGAAAGAGGTCAGAATTGTAAGATAAAATGTCGCAATTACATTTTACATTTACACATTGCATTGTTTTCTATTCAGTGGTGGAAACAGGCTTCCATGGATTACTCTGTAGTAATTAGTAATTATTCACCTTGTAATTAAGGGCTGTTTCCTGGCTAGAGGTTTGAGTGCAAAAGCTAGGCAGCACTACAGCTACGTTGTTTATTGTATATGTGTAAGAGGGCTATAGTCAAAGCAATATTTTTGGACAGGTGTTAGATACCTGCTGCTTTAATAGGCAGATTCCCCTTGTGGTCTCATTATAGCCTATAGTCTAGGGCAAAAGAACAACCCCATCTCTCAGTTATATTCCCATACAGCAGATGTCATTGCTTCATATTTATATAACATTTAGTTGAAACCCAAGTCTGCATTCCATAAGTCCATTCCTGAAGTTTAGATACCCAAGACCTTAGGACTTAATGAACAACATATTTCAGGTTGCCTGGAGTTGCAAGGACCCTGTTCTTGACATTGCATGTGAGCTCCGGGGCTCGGGAATAGCAGGGCCTTTTGTTAGTCCCCTTCCTAAGCCGTGGATCTTTGAGTGGGTGACAGCCATTTAACGCCACACGACCTGCGTCTCAAGAGCCACCGTCAGGGCCCTCTCCAATCCTGTTAAATACAATTACCATTCATGCTCTTTCCATGCCGCTTTGAACTGCTCCAGCCCTATGTCCCCTGCAGAGTTTGGTTTTTAAACAGCATTTAAAACATGTTGCTCTTCCATACATAAGAATTTGACGACGGCTTGTAGTTTGAGCTCCAGTGATGATGGAAATAATTAACTAATGTAATAAACACAAACCAGAACTTTCATGTCAATTTTTAAGCTTTACAGAGACTTTCTGTAAACACGTTTGGTCATTTCGACATCGCAAGTTCTGTGGCAGTCATTTTTTATCTTTAAATATTTCTGTCATCATCTTTCCTCCCCAATAACTCCAGTCTTTCTCCTCTCAGAGTCTATTGAACGCCCCACTGCATTCAATCGCGTTCAAAGAGAGAGCTGAAGAAAGGACGGAGCATAATGCTTAATAGGTGCTTTAGTAATTCTGAAGTTTTCATAGCTTAATCTGTTCTGAAAAGCTCGGCAGAGAGAGAAAGGCCTTGCAAATGGCCCTCAGAGTTAATTTGATGTGACTTCTGTACAATAAGACCGGCGGACCGCTAGAAGTCCATTCTGCCACGTTACCTTTTCTTCCACCCTCCTTGGACCCTTGGAAACCGCTGCCTAAATGTTTCATAAGACGGCCTGTGTAAGCCACTCAAGTATTCTTTTCCTACAATGCCTACTTTAAGACTATTATTACACTGTGCTTGAGCCAGAGGAGAGGATACAAATAGCAAAGCTTCGCTCTCTCTTTGTTGCAAGTCTGGGATTGATTTAGCACAATTGGGAGAGTCGTTGTGTTCTAAACACACTCATTGTACGCCTCATTTCTCCCCTTTGCCTTTGTTAAAGTCTCGGCTTCCATTTTTGCTGATAGCAAAGGCCCAGACACAGTGTGTGCTTACTTTGGCGATTGCATATGAATAGATAGCAGGCCCCATGAGAACACATTACTTTGAGGCTTTGATTGTTAGTAAGAATTCCACTTGGTTTTTGTATATTTTAGTAAAATTTATTATCAAGCTGATTTCCCTGAATGCTTTCTCCCTTCTGCTATTGGTCAGGATAACCAGTAGTCCCGCCTACAAACTCAGGTCATTGGTTGAGCCAATTAAGCTGCTCTGGATTCTTAAAAAAAAAAACAAAGCAAAGTTTTCATGTTAAGGAGTAATTAATCAATACATGCTTTTTTTTTTTTTTTACAGTCGACTCGGCACATTATAAAGTCAGTTTTTGCTTCGACAAAGAAAATATCTTGTTCAAATCTGTTGAGTCAGTAATTCAATGACTTACAAGACAGCTTCTTGTATTATTCCTAAACAAATCTGTTCTGAACAAACCAGCTTAATGAACTGTTCAATGAATCATTCATAAACACAGTAACTTTGTAACCTGCAGAAAAGATCATTAAAAAATCCCTACTACTTTCACTAAATTTTTGCATAAAACTGCACACTCAGCATTTCACGAGTATTGATTTAGAGATATGTGTTACACGCATGCTACCAAATGATTACTTTTTGAACAGTTCCAGAGATTCTCAAGCAGAAATGATTAGAAAATAAATATTTTAACTGGTTTAAAATAACACACGGTAGTGCTGTGTCTGCTGAATAAAGCAGTTTTTGCATTAATTGGTTAATTGAATGATTTAATGATTCTCTCATAAATTAATCAGTTTTGAACAAATCTGTTGAGTGAATAATTCAATGACTTACTACAAGGCAGTTTCTTGTATCATTCCGAGACAAATCTGTTTTGAACGAATCAACTGAATGAATTATTCAATGACTCATTCATAAAAACAGTAACTTTGTTACCTGCAAAAAGTCTGACTAAAAATCCCAACCACTTTAACTCAACCATGTAGCATAAAAATACAGTACACACTCCACATTCAAGTAGTATTGATTTAAAGATAAGTCTTGCACACATGCTAGCAAGTTATTAGATTTACAACATTCCCAGAGTTTCTCAAGTGGAAATGACTGGAAAATAAAGATTTTAACCTGTTTTTAAAGCAACACACGGTAGTGCTGTGTCTTTTAAATGAAGCAGTTTTTGCATTAAGTGGTTGATTGAATGATTCATTGATTCCCTCATGAATGAATAAGTGTTTTAAACAAACTTGTTGAGTGAATAATTCAATGACTTACTACAAGGCAGTGTTTTGTATCATTCCGAAACAAATCTGTTTTGAACGAATCAACTGCATGAATTATTCAATGACTCATTCATAAAAATGGTAACTTTGTTACCTACAAAAAGGCTGACTAAAAATCCCAACCACTTTAACTCAACCAATGTAGCATAAAAATACACACTCCACATTCAAGTAGTATTGATTTAGAGACACATCTTACGCACATGCTAGCAAGTGATTATTTTTGGAACACTCCCAGAGTTTCTCAAGCGGAAATGACCGGAAAATAAAGATTTTATCCTACAGACTAAACCTCTCCCGTATGACTCTCCACCATTAATCAAGATCTCATTTCAGCACAAAACCTCAATCAATGAGGAAATGCCTATGATCCAGCTTTGGGGAACGTTTGCTCTTATGAGTAATAAATCACTTTATGAACTCGCTGTCTGTTGTATACTCGTATTACATGCATTTCCTTTTTCAAATCAGGGATTGACAAAAGGAAACGGATAGAAATATTAAGCTTTGTATTCTCCTCTCTCAGGCCTTATGGGGGTTCAAAAGAGAGGCAGCATGACTTAGGCCTCCAGTGGCTGATGAATCAAGACAAAGAAGTGAAGCCACTTCTATTTTTATTTTCTGCGAAAGAAAAGTCTTCCTGTGAGCTTAGCGTGTGTTGGTGCTAGCATGTCTAGGTCACCAACCCTAGAGAAAACAGCTTGCATTAATATGCTGTAATCCAGTGTAATTAGTCAAATAGCCACATGCCAAGCAGATTGTCACAGGCTGTCAGCTTTGGCAGGCTTGCAAGATGGTCCGCTGTCCCGCTGGCCAGCAGGGATACCACCGAGAGCACATAAACGTACGAAACACCCACATGCTTCAGCTTAGCAATCAACCACGGGCCATCAGGGGAGATCATTTTTTGTCTGAGTGCAACATAATGATCTACTTATTTTATTGTGTAAGCAAGTCTAAAAACAACATGCATGACGATTTGTAAACAATGCTTGTTTCTAAATCGTTGATTACTCTGAAAAAGTAGCTAAGTTGTGTTTAAAGTACGAAATTGCAATTAATTGTAAGATTTAACTGCAAAACTTGGTTTTACCATCAAATGCATTTCGTTCCCCCCTCCATCTTGTTCCTTTCAAGACTTCCTCCACCTCCATTCCTTCCTCATGGTGGGGAGCGATATGCAAAGTACGTCTGCGCATGAAATAAACACAGTCAAAATAATTATATCAACACCAGTCTTCTCCTCCCACTCCCGAAATCCACTAGGAAGCGTTTGACATAAGTTGACGAGGGTTGTCCAACAGCCCCGTCAACGCCACCCGAAAAACGTCTCCATGCGGCGCTGGATTAGCGAGGGTAAAAAGATTTAAACTATATAATTACAAGGGGATCAAGTGCAAATTATCTACCATGCTCAACAGCCAGATTACCCTCCACTGTTTCCATCTTACTTGCCCCTGAGGATGAAAGCAACACCCTCCCACTCAACGCAGAGACTTCCTAGCATACGCACTCTAGTGCAAGCAGCAAAAAAAAATAAAAAATCTATGTCTTACTGTGCCAAAATATTTTTTGGAGTGTGTTACTCCGTCAGAATTTATTTTATTTTATTTTATTTTATTTTATTTTATTTTATTTTATTTTATTTTATTTTATTTTATTTTATTTTATTTTATTTATTTTTTATTTTATTTTATTTTATTTTATTTTATTGTGAGTTTCACAACAGCTGAGTTCGGGCAAAAGTCTCATTAATCGTAGTGTGCAAAGACCCCTCATACTCTTGTTTCCAGATGCATTTTGTGCAATATATCTCTTGCATTATCTACATTTAGTGCTGATAGTTGTAGTCCATTATTAATTGCAATTACTAGTGCTATCAATCAATAAAAAAAAGAACTAATTAATAATACTTTTTTTTTTTTAAATTAATCGTGATTAATCCCACCTAACATTAAAGTTTCAAGAATCTACTCTTTCTCTCTAAAGTTCAGTCGTAAGTAGCACGGGTATATTTGTAGCAATAGCCAACAAAACATTTTATGGGTCAAAATTGTTGATTTTTCTTTATCCTACATCATTAGGATATCAAGTAAAGATCATGTTCTATGAAGATATTTAGTCAATTTTCTACCGTAAATATATATAAAAAATTTTGATTAGTAATATGCATTGTTAAGAACTTAATTTGGACAACTGTAAAGGCGATTTTCTCAATATATATTTAGATTTTTTTTTCACCCTACAGATTTCAGATTCTCAAATAGTTGCCACGCTAAATTTGAAAGCACTACAGATTTTTTGATGAAAGCTGAAGTTAGTAAAGTCATTTAGCTTACTCGTTTTAGATAATGTATTCTGATTACTTTTTAGAATACTTTTGTTTTAAAGTACCATATTGATATAAAAAAGCAACATATCATAATATATCAGCAACATAAAATGCATTGAGCATAATATTAGACCAATATTTTAAGTACTTGAACAATAAAAAAACATAAATATTTAATTTGTTTACCTGCATGTTAGTGTGACCATTAAACAATATCAAACTGTAAACATGCAAATGAAATAATACATTATTATATAAATATTACATGGCATAATTGCATGAGAGGTGTTTTTCCCACCAAATTCAGAAGCATGGTTTGTGAATTTATTTACGCAACATTTGTGAATATAGTTAAAGCTAAATGCTATGACACACAGTAGAATTTTTCAAGAGACAATTTTAAAAGAAGAATTAATAAATTGTGAATAATTCACTGCCATTGTGAATAATACTTGACCCTGAACCACAAAACCAGTAGCACTAGTCTTAAGTAGAACAGGTATATTTGTAGCAATAGCCAACGATACATCATGTGGGTCAAAATGATTGACTTCAATCATTTTGACTTTAAGTAAAGATCATGTTCTATGAAAATATTTAAATTTTTGGTTAGTAATATGCATTCCTAAGAACTTAATTTAGACAATTTTAAAGGCGATTTTCTCAATATTTAGATTTTTTTGCACCCTCAGATTCCAAATTTTCAAATAGTTGCATCTCAGCCAAATATTGCCCTATCCTTATTAATTCAGCTTTTCAGATGATGTATAAATTTCATTAAAAAAAAAGACCCTTATGACTGGTTTTGTGGTCCAGGGTCACATATGTAATCGTGTAATCCATTAAAAAGTAACTGTAATCTGATTACGAGCATTTTAAAATGTAAAACACTCTAATTACGAGTACTTCATTTTTGGAATCAGATTTCACTACACTACACTACATCAATATGTGCTTGCTGAGCATTTGATTTCAAAACCATTGGCCTTAATAGAGACTTTGTCCTCCCTTTGCAGCAATAACAGCACTAGAAACAGTTTTCCACTAGATGTTGGAACATGGCTGCAGGGATTTGCTCCCTTTAACAAGCTTCAGTGAGGTCAGCCTTTGAAAACCCATCCAAAAGGTGTTCAGGTTTGGCTTTAGTGCAGCCTAGGCTAGTTTTTCCATAGAAATTTCAGTAAATCACCTCTGTATGGACCTCACTTTGTTAAAAGTGCATTTAAAAGGCAAGTCTGAAGAGATTCCTTCGTGTTCGTTGGTAGGGATCTCACATATTTTTGGACATGTAGTTTATCTCTTTACTGTGAAAAGCACAGTGCTCTGTTTGGGACTTCTCTGTGTCAAGCTGAAGCGAGGCTTTTCATCAGGCCAGCGCGATTCCAGTCATCTTAAGTGTGATGAGTCTCTTAAGAAGGGCCATTAGTGTGGGCTCAGCAAATGGACCCCATAGAAAATTACACTCCGTCTTTTAAAAAAGCCCTTAACACAAGGCCTCTCAAGCTGTTTATCTAGATTAGTGTTAGCTGCATGTGTACATATGTGCCTACGGGGACGTTTATGTGCCTCTTTCTGCTCATTGTTTTCCTTTGTAGCCATTTTGATTTTTGATGAGCTTCTCATTTTCCCTGCAAAGCATTATTTAATGACAAACAAAATGGCTCAACCGCATGGAGATTCCAGCATCACTAACATATCTGTTTTCATGGCACGCACAACCTCAAGAGTACGCCTGAAATACGGCCCTTGCAGCAAAACCATTATTGACAAACTGGGTTGGACATATTAGGCAGTGATCTGAGCAGCGAGCAGAGCTCATATTCATCCGTTTATCACCGCGGTCTCGCTTCGCGACTGAAACCGTGTCACCCCGACATACGCTCTCACACACCCTAAATGTATGTTGACAGTGATTATGCAAAAACCACATCCTCTTTCCGGAGATACCTGCTCTGGGAGCCATTCCCCTTCACTGGGGCTGAAAAATGGATTCCGTGAGGAGCGTCCAATGAGGGGCTTCTGATAATCTGAAGGAATTTTAAATTTTGCTTATTTTCACTCCTTAAAGCACATGTCACAAATAGAAGAGATCAGATGGGAAATACAGCCTTTGATGTGTCGGTATGCGTGTGTTTTTTCCTTCAGTTGAGTGTTTTTCATCTTTTAAAAGGGTCTCTCTGAAACTCTCTGGTAAACAGTTTGAGATATAGATCGATGGATTTCACTAATCATGCTTTAGTTTTGTTTATTAACATGGTTTTGAAAGAGCTCAGTCTTTTATTCATTTCTTTAAATCATCCATTGTGCATTAAATTATATTAAATTACACTTATGCTCAGCTATGTTCCAGATGCCCAACTTTAAAGTGTGTTCAGCAATTTTTAAGTGGAATTCCTCACTTCTTAGACAACATTTGATTAAATGTAGAGTAAAACAGTAATATTGGATTAAAATATTCAAAAACCACTGTAACAGTGTCGAAGGTTTGCATACACCTTGCAGAATCTGCAAAATGTTAATTATTTGACCAAAATAAGAGGGATCATACAAAATCCATGTATTTTTTTATTTAGTACTGACCTGAATAAGATGTTTCACATAAAAGACGTTTACATATAGACAGCAAGAGAAAATAATTTATAAAAAATGACCCTGTTCAAAAGTTACATACACTTGATTCTTAATACTGTGTTGTTACCTGAATGATCCGCAGCTATGTTTTTTTTTGTGATAGTTGTTCATGAGTCCCTTGTTTGCCCTGAACAAACGCCTGCTGTTCTTTAGAAAAATCCTTCAGATTCCACAAATTCTTAAATTATTCAGCATTTTTGTGTATTTGAACCATTTCCAACAATGACTGTATGATTTTGAGATCCTTTTTTCACTCATATGCAACTATTACAGAAGGTTCAAACGCTCACTGATGCGTCAGAAGGAAAAATTATGCATTAAGAGCTGGGGGGTGAAAACTTTTTGAATTTGAAGATCAGAGTAAATTGAACTTATTTTGTCTTCTGTAGCTTCTGAAGGGCAGTATTAAATGGGAAAAAAGGATATTTAAAAGAAAAATGTACACATCCTCATTCTGTTCAAAAGTTTTCACCCCTGGCTCTTAATGCATTGTTTTTTCCTTCTGAAGCATCAGTGAGAGTTTGGACCTTCTGTAATAATGCCATATGAATCCCTCAGTTGTCCTCAGTGTGAAAAGATGGATCTCAAAATCATTCAGTCATTGTTGAAAAGGGTTCAAATACACAAAAATGCTGAAAAACCAAATAATTTGTGGGACCTGAAAGATGTTTCTAAAGAACAGCAGGCAGTTTAACTGTTCAGGGCAAACAAGGGACTCATGAACAACTATCACTAAACAAAAAAACCCACAGCTGTGGAACATTCAGGTAACAACACAGTATTAAGCGTATGTAAACTTTTGAACAGGGTAAATTTTATAAATTGAACCAATTTTTTTTTTTTTTGTGGACTACATGTGGACTCTTCTAGGCTATGTGAAAAATCTTATTCAGGTCAGTACTAAATAAAAAATGCATTGCATTACATGCATTTTGTACAATTCTTTTTATTTTAGTAAAATAATTAACATTTTCCAGATCCTGCAAGACGTATGTAAACTTTTGACTTCAACTGTATTATGTTGACTTGTGTACTTAAATTATCCAAGATGTTTTCAAGAATGTTTAAATCCAGAGAAATAAGCAATTTAAACGTATGTCCCATACCTTGTCATTGCGTCATCTGCCAGTAACGCCATACAGCCGTGATTTCTGGTTTTTGGAAACACCAAAGATGCTTTAATATGTTATGTATTTTATTAGAGTGGCTTAATAACAACTTTCAACACACTCAAATGTATCTAGTATGATAAAACTGCACTACTTTACCCCACATACACATGACTGGAATGAACGGAAGCAGTCGACAGCGGCATAATAAAAGCTCCACTGCTTTCAAGCCGCGTGTTGCGCCATTTTATCATTAGTGATCGCTCTAGCTGTCTCGTTTAATAAATCTGTAATAGATTAGCTCATCCATGAATATGATTTCCGCCGAGTCCCTTTGAAATGCATCGGCTGTGGGGATGACAACTCTCATGATTCCACACTCAGTCATAGTGTCATAAAACTATGTCTTTGTTTTGTTGTTTTGAATATCTAGTGGTGAAAATTAATACTGTGACTTCAATGTTGAATTTTCAGCTGTTCAGTGTGATACAAACATTCAGAAATCATTCTAATATGCTGATTTGGCACTCAAGAAACATTATTTATTATCAAAGATAAGAACAATTGTGCTGCTTAACATTTCTGTGACTTTCCAAGTGAACACAATTCTGCTATATTTGATTACTTGAAGCACATGTTGACCAAAAATCCTGAAATTAGTTTCCTTGTGATGTAAATTGAGGTTGAAAGGGCAGCAGCGGCTCTCAGGAAGAAGTATGTAAGCATGAATTTGGCAGCGACAAGGCTAGGTGAGAGGGCACACACAAATACACACACACATTCATACACATGGTGGGCAGACTGGAGTAGTCACACCTTGTCATCCTGTGCTATTTCTCGTGAAGCCAGTAGCCAACAACAGCCGGCGGTAAACAGTCCAGACCCCCACCTGTTCACAAACACAGCCTTTGGTAAAGACTGTCACATACTGTGCTGGTCTTTCCTCTCTATGACTACTACAGTGCCACAGCATGTCTGCTTTCAAACTCAGCTGCCCCTTACAGCAGACACACTGTACCCTGCATGCAGTAAAGGCCTTTTACAAGCTACAAAAATCGCTCAGCCTTTTCGTAATGTGTCCGTGACTGCTGCTGAGTGGCAGTAAAGGTCTCTTTAATTTGTTTAATCCACCCACAAATGCCATTTGTCATCAGTTCACCCATGACATGTCACAGCATTTTTGTACCAAAAACTACACTGTAAAAAATAAGTTGCTGCCTTAAATTTTAAGTACAGTTGACCTAGCTGTTTAAGTCATTTCAACTTAAGTTGGAATAAAACTGGCTTCAAACGTTGAAGCAGGTGCCACTTATAAATTAAAGTAAAAAATTGCGTAACTTCTTTTGATGATTTAAAGTAATGTAAAAACACGTGTCATTACCTATTGGTCATGTTTTTTAAAAGTGTATTGGTTCTCACATGTAACTGATCACAATGCAATTACGTTTAATATGCAAATGAGAGTTAAAAACTAGTGGAGATTAGGTTAAGATTTTCATTGAATAAGTATTTTGATTTGATAATATGTGACCCTGGACCACAAAACCAGTCATAAGGTAAAATTTTACAAAACTGAGATGCATGCATCATATAAAAGCTCAATAAATAAGCTTTCTATTGATATATGGTATAAAAAAAATATATATATATATATTTTTTTTTTTTACATCAGATATTTCTAGTGGTACTTTTATGGGGATATTTTGTGTGGAATACTATCTGCTGATATGAAAAGTTCACTGTATATCGTAGTAATAAATTTAATTTATGACAGCCATGAAATTGTGTTTACTTTTTACATTAAACACATTAAATATTACATGTATGCATGTAATATAATATCTATTTCCATTACAGGTTCGGTCTTAAATTTCATATAAGGTGGTATTAAAAAGGTCTTTAAAAGTCTTAAATTTCACTTGTTCATATCTGCAGAAACCCTGTACTAATCAAAAATTACATTTTGATATATTTATAGTAGGAATTTTACAAAAAATCTTCATGGAACATGATCTTTACTTAATTTCCTAATGATTTTTGGCATAAAAGAAAAATCAATAATTTTGACCCATACAATGTATTTTTGGCTATTGCTAATATACCCCAGCGACTTAAGACTGGTTTTGTGGTCCAGGGTCACATATGATAATGATACTACTACTACTACTACTAATAGGAAAAATAGATTCAACATTTATTAATGCATGTTTATTAATATTAAAAGAGTAACTACAGCAGCAACAACAACAATAATAATAATAATTAATTAAATTACATTTATGGAATTTAATTAATTTATTTTTAGGTGATTGTCTTGTCATGTACATTGGTTTTGTTTTCAGTGTTTTATTATTTTTAGTAATAGAAAAATTATGAACATTTATTAATATATGTTTAATATATATATATATATATATATATATATATATATATATATATATATTAGTGGTGGGCATAGTTAATTTTTTTAATCTAGATTAATCTCACTGTAATCTTGAAATTAATCTAGATTAAAATGGCTAATTTGAAATCTGCCGAAGGCATTCAGAATGTGTGCTCCCAAATAATGACTAAAAGTAAGTCTTTGAGAACGGGTTTCTCAAGGCAGGTGGCGCATTAGACTAGGGGCTCATCTCCTGTTTCCAAAATGCATCACGAACTGCTTGACAATTGCATTTACAACACAATTAACTATACAAACTTGTGTAACCAACTATTCCTACACTGCATGTACTTCTGCGTAAAAGGCTGCGCGACGTGCGCGTTGCAGTTAAATACACAGACACGCACGGCATGGATATCTGCGTGCATAGTCTTCGGTTAAACCGTGTTGCTTTTAGGAGCGTCAATTCAGTTGTTGCATATACTGTAGTTTAATGTCTTTATTTCGGGATTATCAAAGTAAATTATAACTCAAATTTTTGATTTTACTGGGGCACAGCAGATTTTCACTGGGGCACGTGCCCCAGTAAAAAGGGTCTAGCAACGCACCTGCCCTGAAGCAAACCCGGCAGCTTCATAGCTGCATCCATGTTAGCACGTCTCGTTTGATGTGGTAATTTCACAGTAGGCATACACACAGGTTTGAAGACTCGTTCTCGCCCCCTACAGTGCAATTCGGCTAGGTATACATTCGCTAAAATATCAAGGTGAAAGTCATCATAGCTTGCGTAGTATAGACCCAGCTCCCAACCCAACTCTGAGAATAGATTAACGGCGATATTTTTTTCATTGCCCGATAAGAGTCTCACGTTAACACAGCACGTTAACGCCGATAACGGCCCACCACTAATATATTATACATTTATTAAATATATTAAAAACTATTATTATTAATATTATTAAACCTCTAGTCATTTATTTTCAGACATAGCCATTTGGCTGTACATTATTTATTATTTATTTGTTTGTTTAATTTAGGTGCTTGACTTGCTGAACATTTATTAACATATAAAAAGTATTATTATTATTATTATTAAACCTCTAGTCATTTATTTTCAGACATAGTCATATGGGCTATTTATTTACTTATTTATTTATTATTTATTTTTAGGTGCTTGACTTTTTAAAATGTAATGTACATTGGTTTTGTTTTAATTGTTTTCTCATTTTTTAGTAATAAAAAATAATAATAAACATCTAGTCATTTATTTTTAGACCTTTATTATTATTATTATTATTATTATTATTATTATTATTATTAAACATCTAGTCATTAAATGTTCAGACATGGTCATATGGGATATACATTTATGGTAATTTTATTAATTTGTTTGTTTGTTTATCTATTTATTTATTTCAGGCGCTTCACATTTTAAAATGTCATAAATATTGGTTTTGTTTTCAGTGTTTTATTGTTTTTAGTAATAAAAAGTCATGAACATTTATTAACATGTAAAAACTCTTTTTATTACTATTATTATTAAATTTCTAGACATTTATTTTCAGACAGTCATATGGGCTATTTATTTATTTTTATGTGCTTGACTTTTTTCTCCCCAGGAAACAAGACTAAATATCTTACATATTATTTTGCTTATCTAGTAAATGCATCTTTATTTGAGAATGTTTAGACATTTTGACTAGAAACAAGACAAGTACTAAATAAGACAAGACTTTTTTGCAGCGTACATTAGTTTTGTTTTCAGTGTTTTAATTTTTTTTGTAATAAAAAATGATGAACATTTATTACCATGTAAAAACTATTATTATTATTATCATTAGCCTCTAATCATTTATTTTTAAAGTAAATATCAGACATACTCATATGAACTATACATTTATGGTACTTTTATTTATTTATTTATTTGTTGTTCTTTTTGGACCTTGACGTTAATGTAGCATGTATATTTTTGGGTGAGTAAACAATGACAGAATTGTCATTTTGGGTGCACTGCTCCTTTAAATGTTTCTGTGTGCAGGTAAAATGACTGTTAGGCTGCGGGTTTGAA
Organism: Garra rufa; assembly: GCF_049309525.1. NCBI lineage: Eukaryota > Metazoa > Chordata > Actinopteri > Cypriniformes > Cyprinidae > Garra > Garra rufa. The sequence goes on from NC_133374.1 coordinate 13,245,944, forward strand.
CCTCTTTAGCTCATATATACATTTTCTATCACGCACCATAGGGAGTAGTCACCATTCTTGAGATGAGACAAGTGCTCTCACTTTCTGGACACATTTTCCCCTCTCTCATTCCACACACACACACACACACACACACAGACACAGACACGTTGAGTCCCAGCAGTGGAAGCCTATTAGACAAATCTGCAGAGAGCCCAGCAGAGGTGCTATGATGGCAGGTTGTCAGTGCGACAGACGACCGGCTTTATAAACATATCAGTCATGCTGGCTGTTCTATCCCCGGCCAGAGTCAGCACACATTTGACATGGAGAGGGATTGCACTCATCTCTCAAGGGGCTGTGTGAAAAATTGTGTCCGGTTTAAAAATGACGGATCTTTTTGATGTATTCGCCCCTGTCATAACGTTCCATTCGGCGGGCGTCCTTTGAAGAATAAAAATAGTGAAGAAGATTTGGCTTGGATGTCATGCTGAATAATAGCTATTAATTATAGAAACCTGTTTCCGCCACTGAATAAAAAAACAAAAAAGGTAATTGCAACTTTTTATCTTACAATTCGGACTTTTTTTCTCGCAGTTGTGTGTTTATGTCTTGCAATTCTGACTTTTTTTCTCAGAATTGTGAGCTATAAATTCAATTGCGAGTTATAAAGTCAGAAATGCGAGATATAAAGTCAGAATTGCAGGACATATGTCACAATTCAGATTTTTTTTCTCACAATTGTGAGTTTACATCTTGCAATTCTGACTGAGAATTGCATCATATAAACTCGCAATTCTGACTTTTTTCTCAGAATTGTGAGATGTAAACTCACAATTGCGACTTATAAAGTCAGATTTGCAGGATATAGTCTCACAGTCGTGAGAAATAAACTCCCAATTCTGTATTTTTTCCCGCAATTGCGATTTTACATCTCACGATTCTGACTTTTTTTCTCAGAACTGTGAGATATAAACTCACAATTGTGAGTTATAAAGTCTAGTTTGGGGGAAAAAAAGACTAATTGCGAGTTATAAGTCAGAAATGTGACATATGAAGTCATAATTGTGGGATATAATTTCACAATTGAGAGAAATATAGTCAGAATTGCGGGATATAATCTCACAATAGTAAGAAATAAAGCCAGAATTGTGAGATATAAACTCACAATTGCGAGTTATAAAGTCAGAAATGTGAGATATTAAGTCAGAATTGTGGGATGTAAACTTACAATTGTAAGAAATAAAGTCAGAACTGCGGAATATAATCTCACAATAGTAAGAAATAAAACCAGAATTGCAAGATATAAACTCGCAATTCTGACTTTTTCTCGCAATTGTGAGTTTGTATTTTGCAATTCTGACTTTTTTTCTTAGAAATGTTTGATATAAACTCGTAAATTGCAAGTTATAAAGTCCTGTTCGGGGGGAAAATAAGACTAAAATGTTCACAGAATAGCGAATTTAGATCTCACAATTCTGACTTAACTCACATTTGTGAGTTTATATCACAATTCTTACAATTATGAGTTATAAAGTCAGAAATGTGAGATATAGTCAGAATTGTGGGATATAATCTTACAATTGCGAGAAATAAAGTCAGAATTGCAAGATATAAACTCGCAATTCTGACTTTCTTTTGCAATTTGCGAGTTTGTATCTCGCAATTCTGACTTTTTTCTCAGAATTGTGGGATATAATCTTACAATTGCGAGAAATAAAGTCGGAATTGCAAAATATAAATTCGCAATTCTAACTTTTTCTCGCAATTTGCAAGTTTGTATCTCGCAATTCTGACTTTTTTCTCAGAATTGTGGGATATAATCTTACAATTGCGAGAAATAAAGTCAGAATTACAAAATATAAATTCGCAATTCTAACCTTTTCTCGCAATTTTCAAGTTTGTATCTCGCAATTCTGACTTTTTTCTCAGAATTGTGGGATATAATCTTACAATTGCGAGAAATAAAGTCAGAATTGCAAGATATAAACTCGCAATTCTGACTTTCTTTTGCAATTTGCGAGTTTGTATCTCGCAATTCTGACTTTTTTCTCAGAATTGTGGGATATAATCTTACAATTGCGAGAAATAAAGTCGGAATTGCAAAATATAAATTCGCAATTCTAACTTTTTCTCGCAATTTGCAAGTTTGTATCTCGCAATTCTGACTTTTTTATCAGAATTGTGGGATATAATCTTACAATTGCGAGAAATAAAGTCAGAATTACAAAATATAAATTCGCAATTCTAACCTTTTCTCGCAATTTTCAAGTTTGTATCTCGCAATTCTGACTTTTTTCTCAGAATTGTGGGATATAATCTTACAATTGCGAGAAATAAAGTCAGAATTACAAAATATAAATTCGCAATTCTAACCTTTTCTCGCAATTTTCAAGTTTGTATCTCGCAATTCTGACTTTTTTCTCAGAATTGTCAGATATAAACTCACAATTCTGAGTTATAAAGTCAGAAATGCGAGATATAAGTCAGAATTGTGGGATATAATCTCACAAGAATTGCAAGATACAAACTTGCAAATTGCGAGAAAAGGTTAGAATTGCAAATTTATATTTTGCAATTCTGACTTTATTTCTCGCAATTGTAAGATTATATCCCACAATTCTGAGAAAAAAGTCAGAATTGCGAGATACAAACTCGCAAAAACTTTTTTCCTCGCAATTGCAAGTTTACATCTCGCAATTCAAATTTTTTTTTTTTAGAATTGTGACATAAACTTGCAATTACGAGTTATAAAGTCAGAATTGTGGGATAATTGTGAGATAAAAAGTCGCAATAACCTTTTTTTAAAATTGTATTTAGTGGCGAAAATGGCTTCCATAGTTAACGGCAACACAACGAGAAGAAATGTGAGAGCCAATCATCAATAGGGGCCTGGTGTTTACATACAGATGCCAAATTTCAAATCAATTGCACTGATGTTAATATGCATCTGTTACAACCTTAACAGCTGCATATACAACAGACATAAGCGAATCCGAACGAGCTAGGTAGCTGTATGGCCCCTGTGTGTGCGCTGACAGGCCCATGAGCAGCGAGGTAAAAGCCTGGAGCCTGTTCCTGCTCGGCTGCTGCTGGTGTGATTAGATTGGGGCAGAAGCCTCCAGCTGGCAGGCCTGTCTGGGACCCGGGGCCGCTCGTCCCTGACACTCGTCACCATTGTGACACCTCTGACAGGCAGCGGACAGCCCAGCCAGACAGGTTCATTAAGCCCCATTTTTTACAGCTGGGCCTCCGTCCTTCTCTCTCTCGCTCTCTCTCTCTCTGTTTCTCGGCGAGGAGAACAAAAAGACGGGAGAGAATAACGACTGCACTTTGTCAAAGACCTCTGTGTCTACAGGGGCACTGGCTTGTTGATGTTTGATGTGCCAGCTCTGTTGTTATGACAAATTTTTTTCTGATGTGACCTATTTTAAGATGCTTTTTCTCCTGCAGTATCTTTTGTTGTCGGCTGAACCTTTGGCCTGCGCTTTGTCACAGGAAGAGACAGGCGAGGACATGTGTAGATGCATATGAATTTGAATATATGCACACTGAAACAAAAAGAGCTCTTGTATTATTTGGTTTTGTTTCTGTTTTTCTTTATTTTCTTTCTTTATTTATTTTTATTTATTGGGGTCAAGTAGCTTTTGTTGCAGTCAACTGTCACATTTTGTTTAGATATAAAACAACAGCTACTTATTAATAATTTAATTTGTCATTATTAGCAGTAGTAGTAGTAGTATAATCATTATTATGTTATTAATTACTAACCCTAATGATAATAATAACAACATTTTATTGTTGTTGTATTAATACATTTATTTGTTTTTACCATATAATATTATTGTTGTTTTTATTTATTTTTATATAGTTTTATATATTTGTTATATATTTTTAGCATTATAAAAAATAGCAAATAATTAGAATGTTATTGAAATATATCAAATGTATTACAATATTTCTATAAAATAAAAATGTTTTTATGATTTATTATTAATAAAAAATTGTTTTTATTAATATTTGTATGGTTTGTATATTAGTCATTAATTACTAACCATAATTATAATAATTTCTAATTATTAATAGGCCTACATATTTATTTATTTTTAACATTATTATTATTTAAAAAATTATATAAAATAAAATAAAATGTTTGTAGAAGTTATTATTAATAATTAGTTTGTAATAATATTTGTATGGTTAATTTGCTTGTCATTAATAAAATATTATTTGTTATTACCATCATTATTACATACATTTTATTTATTTAAATTTTTATCATTATTATTAAAATATTTTAATGTAAAATCAAATATTTGTATAATTTATTATTAAGAATAATTTGTTTCATTAATATTTGTATGGTTAATTTGCTTGTCATTAATAAGAATAATATTAATTATTATCATCACCATTATTACATACATTGTTGTTATTATTATTATAAAATAATAAATAACATTAATAATTGTCATCATCATCATATTACATACCTGATGATTATTATTATTAAAATATATGTTTTATCATTATCATTAATAATAACTGTTTTATTATTTTTATTATTATAGAAAAGGTATCATTAATACAATTATTATTAGTGTAATGTTTTAGTTTTTATTTATCATTATTATCATTATCATAATTATTATTATTGTTTATGGTTTATTGTTTTTGTCATTGGTATAATAATAATAATAATAATAATATCAAAAAAGAAAAATTGATAATAAAATTAATAATTTAATATTTTATTTTTTATTTATTGTTATTATTATTATTCAAATGTTATACTTTTATCATTAATAATATTTGTTTTTATTATTATTATTGTTTGGGGTGGGGTTGTCATTGTTATATAAATAATCATCATTAATAAAAATTTATAATTAATAGAATTATTATTTGTGTAATATTTAATTAATTATTATTAGTGTAATTAATATTTTATTTTGTTCTAATGTTTAATAATACACATTTGTTTTTATAATTACCAATAATCCATTTTTTTGTTGTTTTTTATTTGTCATTTTTTATATATATATATATATATATATATATATATATATATATATATATATATATATATATATATATATTCTGCTTTTGTTCTCTCTATTGTTCTCTCATGTGGAAAGTCATTAAACCTCTAATACCAAATCTGCCAAGTCTGGTTCTATTTAGCAATCCATACAAGGTAATCCATACAAGGTAGATCCACCTGTATCTACGACAGCTCTTTGAGTTTCTATGGATATAAAAGAGGGGCCAAACCTATGTCTAACATTGGTTGTTGTTGGTGGTTTGTATAAAGTGAGGGTACCTATGATGGTGGATGGTGAGCATTTTGATCTAATCCATTTTAATTAAGCCCAAGAGACCTGGAAGTGACAGGAGGCTCTTCAGTGTCAGCGTTGCACAATATTCCAGAGAGAAATTAAGCAAGGCCAGTCTGGTTGGTGGAAGTTCTCCATATCTCTGTCAGCTTTAGGTGCTAACCTTACTCGATTCCCATTCACAATTACTGTACACAATGTCCCAAACCTTTCCTCACCTCTGCACCCACTCAGAATGGGCTCTTATCTATATGCCACAAGGCATTCTCTGTTTTGAACTTGAAGTGTGTGAGTATGTCTGTGTGTACGCATACGTTTGTGTACCTCTTGGTCCGTTAAAGCGGTGGTAGGTGGGGAAGGAGTTTGCCTCATTCTCACTTGTCAGGATGAAGCTCTTGATCCATCATCCGTGGTCCCTTGGGGTCTCAGAGGAGAAACTCACTAATGATCCCCCTCTTGCCCTGGCTCTGTGTTAGTATTGATTATTTACGCCTGCCTTACCCCCACAGGGACTGTGTTCCAACATCACGGCAAACGCGTCGGCCCCACAAGAGAAAGACGTGTCAAAAAAAATGGAGGAAAGGTAGAAAGACAGGCCTTTGCATCATCAACAGAAAGCAGCGGCTTTTTTAGAGATGCCTCCATTTTGAGATAATCAAAGCCTGGCCTGCCGTCACTCGATGGATACCAGCCAACATTTTTGACGGGACTGGAATGTTTCGCAGTGCTCCGTCAAAGTGGCTTCATGGCACGATGATTGGAGTGACAATCAAACTGCGACTATGGAATGTGTTTCCTGAGCAACGATCATAACACGTGTGACAACGGATTGAAAAACAGACTGGAAAATCTGTTGGATTGCACTTCGCTTAACGTATCTCTTTCCTTTCGCCTGTGCGTAGGTGCTGGTCTACTCCGAGGGGCTTCACGGCAAATGGATGTTCAGCGAGATCCGAGCGGTGTTCACCAGACGCTTCCTGCTTCAGAACACAGCGCTGGAGATCTTCATGGCCAACAGAAGTAAAACTCGGCTTATGTGTTTACCACTCTGTGAATACAAAAACAATGGTCACTCAGAGAGTTCATAACAAAGGAATTAAGATCTGTGTCCTGCACTCTGAGAAGAAAAGATACATAAGCTGTCACTGAAAGTACCTTTTCAGAAGGTTACAGTTTTGTACCTTATTTACTTGGGCTGGGTTTTTGACACAAATTTCTATAAAAAATTCTATATATATATATACATTCAAACCTGAAATTATTCATACCCCTGGCAAATTCTGACTTAAAGTTACTTTTATTCAACCAGCAAGTTTTTTTTTTGACCAGAAATGACACAGGCTTCTCCCAAAAGATAATAAGACGATGTACAAGAGGCATCATTGTGGAAAAAAAAAAAATTTCTCAGCTTTTATTTATATTTCAACAGAAAGTGGCATGTCCAATATTATTCATACCCTTTGCAAAGTGTCACAGTCTATGGGAAAATTCAAAGTTCTATACCATTCCAAATAGTCCAAGCTGTTCTAAAGCATCCTAATTACCCTGATTCATTGGGAACAGCTGTTTTAATCAACAGTAGCTCTCTGCTGTTGGTTTGTGGACAGTCATGGCTAAGACAAAGGAGCTCACTGAGGACCTGCGGCTGCGCATTGTGGCTGCTCACAAGTCAGGAAAGGGCTATAAGACCATATCTAAATGTTTTGAAGTTCCAGTGGCTACAGTGCAAAGTATTATTAGAAAATACAAGACGTTCCGCACTGTGAAAAATCTCAGAGGACGTGGTCGGAAGCCAAAAGTGACATCTTTGCTGGCCAGAAGGATAATGAGAGAGGTAAAAAAGAATCCAAGGATCACCACCAAGGCCATCCTGATGAATCTGGGCTCTGCTGGTGCCAACATCTCAAGGCAGACTGTCCAACGGACACTGCACACCACTGGGTTCCACGGACGCAGAACAAGGAGGACACCACTTCTCCAGATAAGGCACACAAAAGCCCCCTTGGCCATTGCAAATGCTCATCTGGACAAAGAAGAAACGGCACCATGAAAAAGGAGCAATACATCAAAATTCTCAACAACAACATCAGGCAGTCTGCAGAGAAACTTGGTCTTGGGCAGCAGTGGACATTTCAGCACGACAACAACCCAAAACACACAGCAAAAGTGGTAAAGAAATGGTTAGCAGACAAAAACATTAACGTTTTGCAGTGGCCCAGCCAGAGTCCTGACTCAAATCCAATTGAGAATCTGTGGAGGGAGCTAAAGATCAGGGTGATGGCAAGGAGACCCTCCAACCTGAAAGAGTTGGAGCTCATCGCAAAAGATAGGCAAAAATAACAGTAAAAACATGCAAAAAGCTGGTCAGCAATTAAAGGAAGCATTTAATTGCTGTAATAGCCAATAAAGGCTTTTCTATTGATTATTGAGAAGGGTATGAATAATTTTGAACATGCCATTTTTGTACAAATGTAAATAAAAGCTGAGAAATATTTTTTTCCACAATGATGCCTTTTTAAAAAAATATTATCTTATTATCTTTTGGGAGAAGCCTGTGTCATTTAAAAAAAACTTGCTGGTTGAATAAAAGTAACTTTAAGTCAGAATTTGCCAGGGATATGAATAATTTCGGGCTTGACTGTATATATATATATGGTACAATACATGCCAAATTTTCTTAAGGAAAAATAAAATCTCTCAATGCTGTAAAACATAGGCCTTCATGAGAGTTAGTTGGTGCTACATTACTATAATATTGAAGGTTAAAAGTAACTGATTTGTATACAAATGCTTAAATTACACTCAATTAGGTTTTTATAATACTAAAGTAACAATTACAAAATTATATTTCTACTCCAATTCATTTTGGAAAGGAAACATTTAAATAGTGGCTGTCATAATTTTAAGTCTGAGACTTTGTTTCATTTCAAAAATAATAAAGAACCATGCTTATAGTGATTTATTGGATAGGAGTGCGCTGTAATATTTCCTTTATTAACTGAAAGCAGGCTAGATTAATCGATTCTTTGGATTTAAGAATCCATATCGTTTTGTAAAAATGAGAAATGATTCAAATCGAGAAATCGATCTTTTTACCCAGCTCTATTATTTACCCATATGAGATGCATATTAGCACCTTAAAGGTGCATAATAATACCTAAATGCTACATATTAATACTTTTTGAAATGGTAGCACCCCAGTGACCAATTTTTTTTTTTTTTCTGAGAGTGTTCTGAAAATCTTGAAAACCCTGCAGGTTTCTTAACTTTCTTAACCAGCAAAAACTGCTTCCTATATGGAGGTAGACTAACACTTGACAATAAGGTTCAGTAAGTTAAGATACGCTTATTAGGTGTCATAAACTAATAATGAACAGTTTTGCTAGCATTTATTAATCTGGGTTCATGTTATTTTCGAAATTATAGTATAACAATCATAGCTTTGATCATTTATAATACATTGAGGTTAATCTAATGTTAATTCATACTTAATATACAATACATTAAATGGATCAAAAATGACACTAAAGGCATCTATAGTTTTACAAAAGATTGCTATTTTAAATAAATGCTGTTCTTTTAAACTTTCTATAAAATGTATCTATAAAATAGTTTCCACACTGAACTGTTTTCAACATTAATAATATTAAACAAAAAAGAACTCCAAGGCAGCATATTAGAATTATTTTTGAAGGATGTGATATTGAAGACTGGAGTAATGGCTGCTGAAAATTTAGATTTACTATCACAGGAATAAATGACATTTTAAATATGTTAAATTATAAAACAGTTGTTTTAAATTAAACACTTCACAACAATATTTGTATTTTTGTTTCAGATAATGGAGATTTTGGTGTCCATAAAAGATTTCTTTCAAAATCATACAGTTACAAAAAAGTCCCAATTTGAACAGTAGTGTATAACTTATCAATATTTTAGTATATGCAGAAATTAATAAAAAATATTATTTCAAGTATTGTTCATTATTAGTAAATGATATCTAATGCACTGGAGGATTAGTTCACTTCCAGAACAAACAAAAAATTACAGATAATTTACTCACCCCCTTGTCATCCAAGATGTTCATGTCTTTCTTTCTTCAGTCGTAAAGAAATAGTTTTTTGAGAGAACATCAATTTTCTCCATATAGTGGACTGAACTTCCAAAATGCAGTTTACATGCAGCTTCAAAGAGCTCAAAATGATCCCAGCCGAGGAAGAAGGGTCTTGTTTTTTTATAAATTTACAAATTATACACCTTTTTTAATCACAAATTCTCGTCCTTTAGTAGCTCTGTGATGTGCATCCATACTCTGTGCATTTTGGATCAATACAGTTAGGGTATGTCGAAAAACTCTCATCTTATTTTCTCCTCCAACTTCAAAATCGTCCTACATCAGTGTTTTACCTTTTTTGTAAAGGCTGTTTGACTTTTTTCTTGAATTGTTTGAAGCTGCATGTAAATTGCATTTTGGATGTTTAAACTCACAGGCACCATAAAAGTCCACTATATGGAGACAATTCCTGAAATGTTTTCCTCAAAAAAACTTCTTTATGACTGAGGAAAGAAAGACATGAATATCTTGGATTTGTTATCTGGACGTGAACTAATCCTTTAACTAAACCTTACTGTAAAGTGTTATAAATTTAGAAATTTAAGAGACATTTAGCATACATTTACTGGGGAATAGTATGGCTATTTTAAATTTCTATTTTTAATGGATAATGTGTATTTAGGTCAAACAAGAGTCTGAATCTGTGTGTGAAATGTGATATAAAATCAATCAAAATTCAACCAAAAAACTGTAAAGCCATTTTCCCAGATTCAGTGCTGGCAGAGTTTTATAGTGTTTTATAGAGATAACATAGTGTCTCCACACTGGCCTTGGTAGACTAACAGACTTCTGTGCTAACTTCTTTATATAAGAATTTATGTTATGCCCTCAAGATAGTGTGAGGCTGAACGCTTGCTAGGCAGCATTTGTTTACCTGTTCTGAAGTCTTTGTGTTGTTTGTGGAAACGTTTACTCATATTTGGATGTACTGTACTGCAGGCCCTTGTTTAACATGTGACGTCATTCCCTCCCTCAGCGTCCGTCATGTTTAACTTCCCCGATCAGGCCACAGTGAAGAAGGTGGTCTACAGTCTTCCTTGCGTTGGCGTCGGCACAAGTTACGGCCTTCCACAGGCCAGGCAAGTCTGTTTCTAGTTCGCTGGAACACCTGCACGTGGTTGCCATTCAAAATATTGTTCAGAACAATGTTTACTTCGTCTTTATTTTGTTTAAAACTTTAGCATGATGACCACATCAAATGTCAGAAACGATTGATCCTGAATGTACTCTTTTGCTGTGCAACTGTTTGAAATACTTTGAGGTGGAGGTAGTCACTTGCGGCATGGGCGTTTTTGCATGTTTGTCCCTGGCTGAACCTGCCAAATGATCCCACATTCGTTTGGGGGTTTCAACCAAAGTCCATGAAGTCATAAGAAGTGCAGAAACATGTAGACATTGTAAAGTACTAACTAAACATCTTTGTATAAACATCTATACAAAATGAACACTCAACACACGTCAAATGAGAGAAAAAACTTTCAAGTAGGGTTTTTTTTTTTCTAAAAATGCCTGAGAACATGATATGATTAAGCATGATTATATTTTTTATATTTTTTCACCAGTATAAAAGCTCTCTCTATAATGTTTAATTATATAGTACACACAGTTTCATGGCTGATAAAAAATATTGCTGGATATATATATATATATATATATATATATATATATATATATATATATATATATATATATAAAATACTGTAATTTAATAATAATAATAATATGATGATGATTATTATTATTATTACTATTATTTTGAAATACATCACAGTAGTATTATAGTGATATTTCATTACTGATTTATTTATTTTTATAATTTGATTAAGTAATAATAATAAATCGCAATTATCTGTTTTTTAATTAAATATTGTACATACAGTTTTATGGGTGATAAAAAAATGCTTATGACCGATAATATATATATTATAGTTGTACGGTAATAATATATCATAATAATTGTTATTATTATTATTACTTATATTAGATACATCACAGTAGTATTATAGTGATATTTTATTACTGATTTATTTATTTTTATAATTTGATTAAGTAATAATAATTACAATAAATTACAGTTATCTGTTTTTTAATTACATATTGTACATACAGTTTTATGGGTGATAAAAAAAGTGCTTATGACCGATAATATATATATATATATATATTATAATTGTACTGTAATAATATATAATAATAATTGTTATTATCATTATTACTTTTATTAGATACATCACAGTAGTATTTTATTACTGATTTATGTGATTTTTTTAAATTAGATTAAAAAATAATATTAATAATAATAATAATAAATAATAGTAATAGTAATAATACTATGAATAATAACAATAATTATTATTATGAAACAATAATTAAAAAATTGAATTGGAAAAAAATATTTTTTTAATTTGATTAAATAAGTAAATATATAAAAAAATGAATGATGATAATAATAATTGTTATTATTATAATTATAATAATAAAAATGGAATTAGTAAAATAGTGCACATACAGTTTCATGGCTGATAAAAAATAATATGCACATATATATGCATATTAATATGCATATTATTATTATTTTTTATATATATAGTGTATTTTATTTAGACTTTCAGCAAACTAAATTGTACTGTAGTACACTTTGACTCGTGTCTGCAAACATATTTGATGCTCTAGATATATATAACTAAAAAGAAAAGAAAATCTACTGTTCTATTGCATGAATAAATAGTTAATTTAGCAGGTATTATGCTGACCTGATGACTTAACGTACATTTTATTATGCCACACTACTACTCATTATATGTGAGTGCAAATAATTTTGAAAATCTGTCAATTGGTGCTTCATTATATTCAGGAATACATTTTTGGTATCATGTCTAATAATACGAATTTTTCTTTATTCTTTTGTTCTTCGAATAAGTGCGAGGAAGATGCACATAATTATTCAAAAACCGCATAAGAAGATAAAAACATGCCACAAGAAAAGACAGCGAAACGTACAAGTCCTGCACGTGGATGAGAATCCCTGAGAGAGGTCCGATTCAGGCGCTGCACCAGAATTTCTCTGTAGTTCTCATATTTTTAGCATGTGTGCTGCGTATACTTCAAGAGCAAAGGCGCATTATGGTCATCTGCAAAGAATCTCTTTTGCTGGAACTGATGCATTCATTACACACCACAGTAAAGAGCGTGACAGCCTTGCGTGTGTGAGCTGGTGTACTCTTTTGTCTTTTTTTGGAAGCTAAATGTTACAATGTCATATTTTGAGTTATAATCCATCTGCGGAACAAGCCAAGTCCACAATAATCAAAGTAAATGAAAGCAAATGTCGAGCTGGACTTGAGCCCTACTTATTGGTACAGTTTTGTGCTTTCTTTCCGCAGGCGCATTTCTTTGGCCACCCCTCGTCAGCTCTTCAAGTCCTCTAATATGACTCAGCGCTGGCAAAGACGGGAGATCTCCAACTTTGAGTACCTGATGTTTCTCAATACCATCGCAGGTCAGATTTCATTTTATTTTATTTAAATGGTATTATCTGTTTTTCTTTTCAAACAAGAAGACTCTCTGACAGAAACCTACTGTCTTTCCCCTCATTATTTATTTAGAAGCTATATTTTTTCTTTACACTCAGACGCTCTATTGTTGCCGTAAAAGCGTTCTCGCTTTTGTGGACTCTTTGGGATAATTAGTGTGTCTCTGTGAGAGTGTGCAGAGTTGAAATATTCTGTTGCAAAGTCTCTGATGTGAACTAGTGAGAACTCTGGCGCGCACACACACACCTCCTCTTGACACTGAAATGTGTCATCCCTGCTCGCGCTGCATATTCATGCATATTTATATTTAGCTCCGGCGTGAGTTCGAAACATTATTGTCAGCTAATTAGATGTAAGGCAGAGTTGGAACGGGGTAAAATTCATTAAAGGCAGGAGTGGTAATGACCTGTGCTGACAGAGGTGTCAGTGAAGCCTGGGCCCACCGACAGGAAAGGGAGAGGGGTGTTAATGTGAAGCCAGTCCGCTCCTAATTAAACACTATTGCGGTGATATTAACATCTTCCACCCGGGCCTCGGTCCTGTCAGCTCAACCTCCCCTCATCTCAACCTTTTTCCTCTTCTCGGCCCCACTTCACCGTGTGGCATTAACCTGGTTAATCAAGTCTACCTCATCCTAGACCCGGCCTATCTCAACATCATTACGCTCAGGGTTCGGGATGGATTTGGTAAGTGTCAGTGTATGGATCTGAAAACCAAAATACTGTCTACTTACCCAATTATTAATATTTTCTATTTTTGTTTTAGGGCTGTCATGCTGTGATGTTGAGATTAATCGCATTTAATCACATCCAAAATAAAAATGTATGTTTACATACTATGTGTGTGTACTGTGTATATTTATTATGTATATAAATACACACATATAGATGTATACATAATATATATACTGTACACAGTACACACACATATAGTATGTAAAAAAAAATGTATTTGGAAATTTTGCTATTAAGATAACATAATACATGTGGTAACAACTTTTATTTTGGATGAGTTTAATAGCGATTGTTTGATAGCCCTAAATATTATACTATATTTTATTTTATTTTATTTTATTTTATTTTATTTTATTTTATTTTATTTTATTTTATTTTATTTTTAGGACTGTCAAATAATTGCAATTAATCATATCCAAAATAAAAATTTGTTTACGTACTATATAAATATATAATATTTATATATAATCTAAATTATATTCAAGTATATTAGTGTATACATATAAATATTTTTTTCAATATATACATATATGTGTGTGTTTTTATATATACATAATAAATATATACAGTACACACACATATAGTATGTAAAGATTTTCATAATATATAAACTAATTTTATTTTGGATGTGATTAATCACAATTAATTGTTTGACGGCCCTAATCATTTTATTTTATTTTATTTTATTTTATTTTATTTTATTTTATTTTATTTTATTTTATTTTATTTTATTTTATTTTATTTTATTTTATTTTATTTTATTTTATTTTATTTTATTTAAGACAAGAATAGCATTGGCACCCGAGTTAGCATATATGCTAACAACAAGTTGCATTTCTTGCATTTATTTTAATGTAATTAAAATTAAACAGAAATTAAAATTTTCACACAATGAAATCTATCTATCAAAAATGTTGTATATATATATATATATATATATATATATATATATATATATATAATATTATATTTATTTGAATATGTTTATTTTTAGTTTGTTTCTTAAAGTATTTTATAGGGAGAGAAAAAAATATAAATGTAAATTAGAATTAATTATTAATGAATAAAAAAAATCTTTGTTATATGTTTAGAGAGGGAGAGAGAGAAAATAAAAAAAATTAAATAACATTATAAATTAATCTTAATGAAAAAGGACCTTTGTGTTCCCACAAGCTAGCATTATTACTAGTACTCAGTAATAATAAGTTTGTCGTAATAATAGCAACAGAGTAATTAATGCCATGTTTGTTTAATTAACAGCGTTAAAACAAAACTGCTCGTATTGTATTAAACCACTTGAGGGCTTTATAAATCATGGAAGTATTTTATCTGTACTCTCTAAGAGGCTGTTTAAATGGAAGATTAATGACAGTC
Organism: Garra rufa; assembly: GCF_049309525.1. Taxonomy (NCBI): domain Eukaryota; kingdom Metazoa; phylum Chordata; class Actinopteri; order Cypriniformes; family Cyprinidae; genus Garra; species Garra rufa. The sequence continues at coordinate 13,261,014 of NC_133374.1, forward strand.
ATTTGTGACGGGTCTGGTAATTAGTCCACACACGCTATCATCTCCAACCATCATGACAGGCCTGAACAACCCAGAACCGAAGCCCAGATCGTCAAACTCTCCACACCCTCCTCCGCACAGGCTCTCATTCTCAGGCAGTTATCTGAACTGAGATGCCGCTGTGGGTTAGTATCACCTCAAGGATTTTTACTAAGGTCAGGATCAGGTATAATTTGTGCCCTCTCCGAGTTCCACAGGAAATACCAGGCTTCCAGTCCTTGTCTGAGTAATCACACTGTAAAGATGAAATAGCCCCAGTGTATCTCTTCTTTAAGAGGATCTATATATCAGCATGGCTAAGCTTCAGTGGCGTCCTTACAGCTCCAGATCACAGCGGTAGCCAGACAATCTGGAAACTTTTCTGTTCACGCAGCGAGCACAAATCATGCCAGCACCTTTGCAATATCACAGGGCTGTATATCAGATTGGCATTTTCCAAAAATCATTTTTTAGTTTTTCTGTGCATTCAAAAGCTTTAGGTTTAAGTCTTGGCTACCGCTTTCTTTTGTAGAAAATCCTATATATATCAAATAAAGCAGAATCTACATACACACAGACTGTATTTATATATACAGTACGCATGCATTTTTATACTTTTCAGTATTAAGTATTCAAATTTAGTTCTTTTAGGTTATAATTAAATTAAAAAAGTTCATTTGTAAAAAAAAAAAAAAAGGTAATTCAGATTTTAACCATTTTTAAAAATCATGTTTTTCATCATGCATTTCAATTAATCAATCAAACTGCAGTTTATTTTGAAGTAGAAATAACTAAAAGAAATACAGCTAACTAACACAATAAAATACCACCAACAAAAAAACATAACAATACAAAACACAAATTTTTTTTGCAAATAAACTCTTCATATATATATATATATACACACACACACACACACACACATACATGTTTTTAGATTTTTAAGTTTTAATTCAGTTTATTTTATTCTAATTCAATTTATTTTATTCTTTAGATTAATTATTTATTTTAGATTTAATTTATTCTAGAAAGAGAGAAGATGAGAAAATAAATAAACAAATATATTTGTTTATCTCTGTTTTTAAATTTATACTTATTTGTATATATATTTGTTAATTCAATAAATACATCATTTCTTTATTTTTTAATGCTTCTTAAATATACAGTTTTATATATTTTATGTGTGTATGTATATATATATATATATAGATATAGATATAGATATACTAATTGATTATAAATAAAATTACAGTTAAATCAATTAAATTTACATTTAATTGTAATTATATATGTAAGATAATTAGATGTAAATACATTATTAGGATCGAAGTTATCAATTATTTAATTATTTAAATACATTACCTATAAGTTAATTATATGCAATAAATTAATTTAACTCATTTATCTTATTTTATAGTGAGAGATAATAAACAAAAATATACATTTGAATTAAACAAATCATTTCCAAATTAATTTTATATAGAGAGAGAATAAACAAATTTCAAATTTAACATATATTCATTTATTAATAATGAATAAATTACATCGATTACATATTATACAAATTATATAGATAGATAGATAGATAGATAGATAGATAGATAGATAGATAGATAGATAGATAGATATAGAACGATTGATAGAATGATAGATTGATAGGTAGATATGTAGAGATTGCCACTCGTGCCCACTTAATAAGTTAGCATCCGTGGCCTTTTATGAGTCTTACACATCATACCCCGTGAAGACTCTGTCATCTGAGAAAAATTATAGAGCATTTAGAAAAGAGGCGAGCCATTTTATAGCTCTCTTCTTGTGATTGGTTCTCCTATGACAGTTCTTGCCATCTGAAATCCATATTCCTAACAGCAAGGAAACAGACGCAGAAAGAGAGAGAGAGAGATAGATAAGGAAAGATGAAGAGAGAGAAATGGAAGGAGAAAAAGACAAAGCCACATCTGGCGTCTATTGCATTGCCGCATATGTGCTCCGTCATGGATACTTCATATAGGTCTCCATGGTTACCACAACTCTCTGGCCAATCAGAGGAGAGGCCCGACTGTGCCACAGGGAGGGGTGTCAAGGGTACGGTGTCATCTTCTAGAAGAATTTGCATGCCTTTAATTACACCCACGCCACAACTTCACCGCGCAATTTTCACTTTCAGGAAACTTTAACCAAGAAAGTAGTACCACGAAACCTTTTATAGTCCCCCACTGCTGTAATACAGTCATTAGGCTCTGTGACAGGACAACCACACCAACATCTGCCTCTTCATCTTGTTGAAAACTATTACTCTACATGTTATTATGAGTTGTTTTTATCATCTCAGCACAAAGTGGGATGCAATGTTTGTCATAACACGCAGCACAGTTCTTCCTTTTTTTGACAAGGCTGTCATGTCATCAATCATGTTATCAAATTATGAATTTATGATGTCCTAGTAAGGGTTCTGAACACATTCCTTCACCAGGAGACAAGCACAATAACCAGTAATCATGAGTACTGCAAAAAAATACTTGGACCAAAATTATTATGAGTCAACACTCCTGGTTGCTAGATTGCAACTATGTTGTCCACCTGCCGTCTTGTAATTTCAAATACAAGTTTTACTCTTTCAGGAAGGACATACAATGATCTGAACCAGTACCCTGTTTTCCCATGGGTCCTCACAAACTATGAGTCAGAAGAGCTGGACCTCACAGTTCCCGGCAACTTCAGGGATCTTTCAAAGGTAAATCACATGCATATATATAATATGTTATTAACTGCCTTTTTTATTATTGTTTTGTACTGTTCTTTGAGGTCCACTTATAATATTAACAAGATTTTTACTTCAAAAAACATGATACTTTAAAAGTAATAGGATATATTCTGTCCTTGTTTTGACCCCCCTCATCAGAACGCTCTGTTTAAATAGGCATGGCTTATTGTAGACCTGGAAGTAAACGCCTACTGATATTTTAGGCAGTTTGGCAGCTCGAACCTTCAGCTCCCTCCACAGATTTTCTATGGGATTAAGGTCTGGAGACTGGCTAGGCCACTCCAGGACCTTAATGTGCTTCTTGAGCCACTCCTTTGTTGCCTTGGCCGTAGTCTCAGCCTCAGACGTCACGCCCACGGAACATTGGCTAAACGTCTGATGCATATGGTACACTTAACTGGAAACACTTCAGGAATGTCGAAGTCGTCATCTGATTAGTTGAATTTGACCGGATTTCCGGGAGACGCGAGTGTCGCGTTTATTTTCGGTCCGCCGGGAAACATAGCGCAGACTGATTTACTCTGCGTTTTGCTAAAAGGTGCTTAAGCAGACGCCATTGTTGTTATACACATTTGCGACGTTCGCGAACAAATTACTGACTTACTGCTTGTTCTCCGTCTTTTTCGTTGTCTTTCAATGCTGGTTATTTCAATGACTGGCTTGTTGCACGCCAGTCTGTTGTTGTGGGGGCGTTTCCACGCACCGAAACGTGTCGCTGAACGAAACGAACTGTGATTGGTTGTTTGACATGTCGATCAAATGGTCTTATGGGCGAGCCTTGGCCAATGAAAGCTGCCATGAATTCCAGACCTTCAGCCGTCAGTCTGAAGGTCTGGCTACGCGAGACTACCTTGGCCGTGAGTTTTAGGTCATTGTCATGCTGGAATATCCATCCATGACCCATTTTTATCAGGGAAGGAGGTTCTCACTCAAGATTTGATGGTAGATGGCCCCGTCCATCAACCTTTTGATGCAGTGCAGTTGTTCTGTCCACCTTAGTAGAAAAAGCATAATAGCCCCAAAGCATTATGTTTTCACCTCCATTTTTGACTTTCACTGAATTCTCCTCTAAATCATTCAGGTGTTCATTGGCAAACTTTAGACTTTCTTGAGCAGGGGGACCTTGCGGGCACTGCAGGATTTCAGTCCGTCATGTGTACCAATTGTTTTCTTGGTGACTATGGTCCCAGCTGCTTTAAGATAATTGACAAGATCCTTCTGTATAGTTCTGGGCTGATTCCTCACCATTTCCATGATCATTGAAACTCCACAAGGTGAGATCTTGCATGGAGTCCCAGACCAAGGGAAACTGACAGTTATATTGTGTTTCTTTCATTACGAATAATCGCACCAACTGTTGTCACCTTCTCACCAAACTGCTTGGTGATGGTCTTGTAGCCCATTCCAGCCTTGTTTAGGTCTACAATCTTGTCCCCGACATCCTTGGACAGCTCTTCGGTCTTGGCCATGGTGGAGAATTTGGAATCTGATTGATTGATTGCTTCTGTGGACAGGTGTCTTTTATACAGGTAACAAGCTGAGATTAGGAGCACACCCTTTAAGAGAGTGCTCCTAATCTCAGCTCATGACCTGTATAAAAGACAACTGGGAGCCAGAAATCTTGCTGATTGATAGGGGATCAAATACTCATTTCAGGGATTTTTTAGTTGTTATTCTGTTAAAATTCTGTCTCACTGTTAAAATAAACATACCATTCAAATTATAGACTGATCATTTTTTTGTCAGTCTATAATTTGTCAGACCTTCGTTTGACTTCAAAAAACAAATAAAGATATTTTTGATGAAATCCAAAGCTTTCTGAAAGCTAGTAAGGACATTGTTAAATTAGTCAATGTGATATCTTTGATGTCACATGGATGTAACAATGTCTTTACTGCCTTTCTGGGCATTGAACATGCCAGTTGCGTTGCTGTCTATGCAGGGTCAGAAAGCTCTCGAATTTCATCAGAAATATCTGTGTTAGGTCTTTTAGGTTTGAAACAACATGAGGGTGACTAATAAATGACAGAAGATTCATTTTTGGACGAACTATGCCTTTAAATGGAGTCGATGCACTCAGAGAGTTCATGGCTTTAGGTTTGTATGCTTTAGAGGTAAATCATTTGCATTTCTGTTTCCACTTCTCCTCTCCAGCTACTCTATATGTTCACCAGGTTGTCACGTTCTCTCTTTCTCATATGCTCATTTGCTTACGTTTACATCTCACAAGCTCACTGACCTGAAAACAACCACATTCCTGTCTGAGTGTATCTTTCTAACTCTCTGCTCCACACCCACTCCTATCCTCATTTCCAAATTTCTGAATTTGCAGACTAAAAGACTATTCCTCTATTGTATTTGTGATTTCTCAACAACCATTTGTGGAGACTAAGTTGGTTGGAATAAGTTTGTGGACCAGATCTAATGTTATTGGCTGTGCAAGACTATGTTTAACCTTAGCTATTACACTTACCCTTTCTGCATTCAGCATCAGTAGTATCTGTTTGAAATCTCTCTTCCTACAGCACTGTAATCTCACTGAATATGTCAGTGTGGCACCAGGTGGGCAGAGGAAGCCCCCTGGCCTGAGGTAGACAGTGATGTATTGTAATGTATGCTTGTGACATCCACCCTGTGCTGTTTACCAGCTTGAGCTGCCTTCATTAGCAGGAGTTCACAGGCCTGCGGCCGTCCTGACGCATGTCCTTGGCCAACCTGGGGCTCTAACCTCTGAAGGTTCAGCGCTGCTGAAACAAAAACGGGGGCTTTAACCTCCCTCCCGAGTCCCTTGCTGTGAAGACCCCTGGCTTTGTTCAATAATGTATGTAGGGGTGTGCAGCCTCGGGGGTGAATGTGCGTAGGAGGGGAGTGTGTGTTATTGTAGATAATGAGGTAGGCGGCTTTTTTGGCTTTGTGGTGAATATGCTTTGTTCAGTTCCTCTTCTTTTTTCCACCAATGTAGAATCTATCTATCATCTGTCTCTCTGTCTGTCTGTCTATCTATCTATCTATCTATCTATCTATCTATCTATCTATCTATCTATCTATCTATCTATCTATCTATCTATCTATCTATCTATCTATCTATCTATCTATCTATCTGTCTATCTGTCTATCTATCTATCTATAGTCTGTCTGTCTGTCTGTCTGTCTGTCTGTCTGTCTGTCTGTCTGTCTGTCTGTCTGTCTATATATCTATCGGTTTGTTGTTCTATCTATCTATCTATCTATCTATCTATCTATCTATCTATCTATCTATCTATCTATCTATCTATCTATCTATCTATCTATCTATCTATCTATCTATCTATCTATCTATATCTATCTATCTGTCTATCTATCTATAGTCTGTCTGTCTGTCTGTCTGTCTGTCTGTCTGTCTATATATCTATCGGTTTGTTGCTCTATCTATCTATCTATCTATCTATCTATCTATCTATCTATCTATCTATCTATCTATCTATCTATCTATCTATCTATCTATCTATCTATCTATCTATCTATCTATCTATCTATCTATCTATCTATCTATCTATCTATCTGTCTATCTAACTATAGTCTGTCTGTCTGTCTGTCTATATATCTATCGGTTTGTTGTTCTATCTATCTATCTATCTATCTATCTATCTATCTATCTATCTATCTATCTATCTATCTATCTATCTATCTATCTATCTATCTATCTATCTATCTATCTATCTATCTATCTATCTGTCTATCTATAGTCTGTCTGTCTGTCTGTCTATATATCTATCGGTTTGTTGTTCTATCTATCTATCTATCTATCTATCTATCTATCTATCTATCTATCTATCTATCTATCTATCTATCTATCTATCTATCTATCTATCTATCTATCTATCTATCTATCTATCTATCTATAGTCTGTCTGTCTGTCTGTCTGTCTGTCTGTCTAGCTATCTGTCTATCTGTCTGTCTATCATCTATCATCGGTTTGTTGTTCTATCTGTCTGTCTGTCTGTCTAGCTATCTGTCTATCTGTCTGTCTGTCTATCATCTATCATCGGTTTGTTGTTCTATCTGTCTGTCTGTCTGTCTAGCTATCTGTCTATCTGTCTGTCTGTCTATCATCTATCATCGGTTTGTTGTTCTATCTGTCTGTCTGTCTGTCTGTCTGTCTGTCTGTCTGTCTGTCTATCATCTATCTATCGGTTTGTTGTTCTATCTGGTTCAAACTTGTACTTCAAGGTTCAAACAAGGCTTTATACATCATTCTATCTGTCTATCAATTTATCTATCATGTCTGTCATTCTTTACATCAAGCTTCAACATTTTTTCTCTTCAGTTTTTAGCTATATTGTGATTAGCTATAAAATTAGCTATACTGTGTACATTTCTTAAAATGTAAATTCCTTGCACTCAAGTTCTGCATCCTGTTTGCTACATCAGTTAAAATTTGTACCTACAGTACACACAAACTTGGGTTTTTTAGAGGGCATAAACAAATAGTCTTTACTATGTATTTATATGTCCTCAATAAACCCAAAAAGCAAATATTGCCGTCTTGCATTGCAAACGTGCCTTGAAAAACATATAAGTTGGGCTGCCGGTTCTTCTGAACACACCCTCAAATTCTCACCTGCCATTCTCACACAACTCCCAGAGCCCCAGACACGCAAACCGTTCCGTGAGCCGTGATCACGTGACCTGTCCGGCAGGAAACAGCTGCCAGTCATACTGGTGAGAATGCCCTGCAGCGCTGTCCTGATAGGCAGGATTGTGGAGAACTGCCGAAATATCCCGCTTGATGTGTACCATAATTCCCCTCTCAACCCCACCTACAATACACACCTGAAGTTATTCCACCAATAGTGTGTGCATTCAACTGTACAGCGAATAACGAAAAACAGGTCTCTGGGCACCCCGGGGCTAAGACTAGCACATTTTTGCATGGCAGCTACATTGACATAGCGGACAGATTTATTAGAATCTAATGATTATTTCCTTTTTGACGGACAGGTGGCTGATAGAAAAGGGAAGCCGTCTCGCTCGCAGCTATTAATTGGCGCGTGCTAATGCGAAGCCCTCATACACTGCACCCGCGCCAACTCTGCTGCGATACCGCGTTATTCCACTTCTTTTGTGCAGCTTTGACAGGAAATTAGATGAAGTGTCTCCAACGGATCTTTTCGAGTGGGCTAGCGAGCTATTGCAGAGAACTGACAGCAAACATAATTACCTGAGTTGTGCAAATCTCTTGTTATGAATGTCTGATTGTTCAAGCGAACATAATTCTAGTTGACTGGACTTACGTTCACACAATTATCTCGCCAAATATGAATCCCCATGTATCAGTCAAATATTTCTCACGAGTTGTTTATCATTTTTGCACATTACAACTTATAATATGTAAATATAGAAGTTTAGTTATACATTGGGTTGCCAATTCTTTCTGTCTAAATAATGCATAAAATATAATACCTAATGCTTGTCTAATAACATTTTTGGTCCTTTATTTTGAAAATGTAAATAAAAAGAATTGGAGGAGTGCAATCAGACAAAAATGTAAAATGTAAAGTTGTTTATTTTATGTTGGGTTGCCAGTTCTCTCTCTAAATATGTTTAGAATGTGTTTTTATTTATTTATTTATTTATTTATAAAAGACTTTTTCTCATATCGGTCAAATATTTCTTATGAGTTGTTTTAAATTTTTGCAAATTACAACTTATAATATGTAAATATGGAAGTTCAGGTATTCATTGGGTTGCCAGATCTTTCTTTCTAAAATAATTGACTTGTTTAATGCATAAAATATAATGCCTTGATGCATAATATATAATGCTTGATTATATATTTTAATTTTTTTTTTTAACATCCAATTACATTTTTGGCCCTTTATGTTGAAAATTTAAATTTAAATTTGGAGGACACTTCCCACACCTGAAATTTTCTTACATATGGAGAAATTCCCATATAGAGTTTTTATTGTATTTTTATTTATTTATTTTTTTCATAAATGTAGACATTCAGTTTTACATTGGGTTGAGTTCTCTCTACAACCTATAGTATGTAGATATTTTTATATATTAAAAAAAAAAAAAACAGAATTGGAGGACACTTCCCACGCTTGAAGAAATTCTTATGTATCAATTAAAAAATAATTATTTAAAATTTTAGCATAACTTTTACATAAAAAATAGTTCAGGTATACATTGGATTGCCAGGTTTTTCTGTCTAAATTAAGTTACTTGTTTAATGCATAAAATATAAAACCCAATGCTTGCTTAATTATTTTAATTATTATTTTTTTTTTTTTTTTGCTTTTTTTTTTTTTTTTTTACATTTTTGGTCTTTTATGTTGTAAATTAAAATAAAAAGAATTAGAGGAGAAATTCCCATATATCAGACAAAAATTTGCCTAAGTTATTTAAAATTTTCACAGAACTTTTATAGTATTCATATGCAAAAATAGTATTAATTTTTAAATAAATATAGACATTCAGTTTTACGTTGGGTTGCCAGTTCTCTCTACAACTTGTAGTATGTAAATATTTGTTTGTTTGTTTGTTTTTTTTAGATTTTTTATTAAACTAAACTAAATTCTGTAAAAACTAAAATTCAATCAAAAATTCATTAATTAAAATTTTAGAATAACTTTTACATAAAAAATAGTTCAGGTATACATTAGGTTGCCTTTCTGTCTAAATTAATTTACTTTTTTAATGCATAAAATATAATACCCAATGCTTGCTTAATTATTTTAATTACCATTATTTTAACATGTCTAATCAAATTTTTGGTCCTTTATGTTGGAAATTAAATAAAAATAATTAGAAGAGAAATTTGGAGAAATTCCCATATATCAGACAAAAATTTGCTTAGTTATTTAAAATTTTCACAGAGCTTTTATAGTATTAATTTTTACTTTTTTTAATAAATATAGACATTCAGTTTTACATTGGGTTGAGTTCTCTCTACAACTTATAGTATGTTAATATTTGTTTGTTTGTTTATTTATTTATTTAAAACTAAACTAAATTCTGTAAAAAAAAATCTAAATAAAAAAATCTATCAAAAATTAATTATTTAAAATTTTAATATAACGTTTACATAAAAAATAGTATTAATTTGTCCATAAATTACATTGGGTTGCAAGTTCTCTCTACATGTATTTATAATGTATTTGTTTATTTATTTATGTTTATGTTTTTATTTATTTATTTCTAAAAGACTAACAATTTTTACATAAGTATAGTTTTATAGGTAGTTGGGTTGCCAGTTCTTGCTTTAAATGTATTTATTTAAATATACAGTTTTAATATTTTTCTGATTGCATTAGTCCTTAATGTTGAAACTTTAAATCAAAAGCCATTGGAGAAGACGTTTTCTTACACTCTGCCTTCCAGCTGTTTACCAGCTCAGCGCAGAGAAGTGCATTATGGGTAATGCCGAGCAGGCTTGCTAAAGACCCTGCTGCATTTCCTCTCAGAGATGCCATATCTGTTTTTTCTCCTCTCTGCCACCATCCCCATCCGCTGCCTCGGTGCTCGGAAAGTCGTATTCAGAGCCGCATCTGCTTTGTTTAGACTTGCGGGAGCTTGATTGCATTAGACCGAAGCTGCACATTGTGCTCTCGCAGGCTGACGAGGCCAGTGAAAACAAGTGCTACTCCTCCTGACAGCGCACTGCCGGCACACACATCCTTAATGCAGTTTTCTCTGATATATGAAATACAGAATGAGTGTCTCCAGGGGAGGTAGTGCAGATTGCACCAAATGACGGCACTCTGGCGCGCTGCTGTGGATGAATGACTGGCTTATCTTTTGAACATGAGAGAGTAGCCCACTGAATGATAATTGTTCTTGAGGCTGTAGTTTGTATGCAGCAAAATGAGGTAAACCGAGTGAGAGTGAGACTTGTTTTAAATGTTGTTTTGTGGTTAGCTGTCATTACGTTTCACGAGCGTTACAAAGCAGACCTGTCAGAAGCAGTTTTTTGCTATTTTATAGTAGAAGATTTTTTGACAAAGTTCACTTTAGCTGCTGCCCATTCTCCTGTAGCTTTGTGATTAGAGCATGGGTAAACTATAATGACAGCGTATTTATAAATCGTCTCATGGTACTTGTTTTAATTTCCGTAAGCACGGGGAACGCTAGCATTCATAAAGACGAAATGACATACACATCCAGTGCGATTATCTTAAACTTACTGCATAACGTTAGACTCAAAGCCTGCGTTTATATCGTTTATCTTCGTTAGTACAATAAATCTTTGCATCTTCTTTTTAAAACTGTGACAGTCTATTATATATAGCTTAACCCAAAGTCAAATGGTTTTCTTATATAGAGGCTGAACAAAATCTTATTGTCTCTTATACAGCAAATAGCTTTTTAATTTGCAGCTAATTAGCTTATTGAACAGATATTGTCCCTACACAGGTGTCTCTGAGGGTTTGATTTAATTGGGTCACAAGGGATGTGCTCATATTCTTCATTAAATACTTGAGTAATATGTGTGATGTGATATGCATTGGCGACCTTTATTTTGTGCCCACAGATGTATGCGTCCTAATTATAATTAATGAATAAAAAATTGTTCTAAGCAAATTTTTAGATATCACACAGCTGTAGTGTAGTTGCTGTTCTTATGTATATACACTGTCGTTTAAAAGTTTGGGATCAGTATTTTTAATTATGCTCTTCCAAGTTTCATTTATTTGATCAAAAAAAGTAATATTATGTGATACTATTGCAATTTAAAATAACAGTTTTACTATACTTTAAATTAAAATGAATTGTGTAATGCAAAGCTGCATTTTCAGCATCATTACTCGAGTCTTCAGTGTCACATGATCCTTCAGAAATCATTGTAATATGCT
>NC_133374.1:13280135-13284640 GCF_049309525.1 Garra rufa
TGAATCCAAAGCGTGCTGTATTCTATGCTGATCGCTATGAATCATGGGATGAGGAAACTCCACCCTGCCACTACACAACCCACTATTCCACCGCAGCCTCCACCCTCCACTGGCTTGTCCGAATCGTAAGTCTTAATGATTGGATGGATGCAAGGAATTTGATACCTTCAACATCTGGGAAGTACCTAGTTTTACTGGATAGTTAACTGAGCTGAGCTGCTTCTGGCTCGTATTATGGCCTCTGTGAATGTTGAATCACAATGTGCAGGTCAGCAGATTCCCCTTTTTATTAAATTTTAAACATGACACCATGCAATATCATGGCTGTACTTTGGAAATGATACTGTCAAGAGTCTGTGTATACATAAAACATTTCAATTCGATAACCCCGAACCCAGTTAGTGAATCAAATCACCGTCAGTCAAAGCGCACGTTAGCGCGTCCTTTCACCGCACACACGAATCAGCCCCAACATCTCAATCCGCGAGCTTGATGTTCCGCTACAGAGAGCTGGTGAGTGGATTTCACAGGCTGGTAAACAGGCATATGTGAAAAAGAAGTCAAAAACCTTTGCGTAATGATTTACAGGCTGGTACGTGACAGCTTTATGCCTCTCAGACGGCACGAGGAGCGCTGGGAAACATGTCCATCATTGTCTCCTGCTAACGTCCTCGCTTGCCCTGAGTCTCAGCAGAGGAAATGAAGTTGTTCCTAAGGTTGAGAGGAGATTGGGTTTGAGTATCTCCTGATGCTTTCGTTTTTTCCACATTTGTTACATCATACGACTATGTTTTACTGGTCTACAATGATAAACAATACACTGTTTCAATTCAATATTTTCACTGCGTAAACATTTTAGGCCAGAGCTCAAATCAGTCATGCGGAGTGTTTTGATTAGACCTGCATATTTGTTTTAGTGTCAGATTTTGTGATGAATGCAATCGAAACCTTTGTGTACAAAGCAATTTTGGTATGTAATTTGATGAAAAGCTCATTTTTGTCCTCTTTTAATGAGGAATCCGTCTATTCATTTTGCGGGAAAAATTAAAAATGCATAATGAAAAGTTAGTAATTGGCTCTTCCATGGTGGCCCATTGCGTTGGTGATGATGATCTGGAAGGTTTCCCTTGGCAGCTCTCACACCAGGCTTGACTGAGACTGTAGACACCATCATCTTTTCCTCTGGCTGATCCAGCATCTCCATGTCAACTCCTCGTACTGCCAGCCCAGACTGATGACCCTGAATCTGCCAATTAGAGCCGGAGCTGAGCTCCTCAGCCAACAGGCCATATAATTAACTCCGCCTCGGGCACTGTTACAGAAAATGAGAGGACAAAAAAAAAACCTTCCACAAACTCTTCATAATCTGACAGATGAGTCCCTACATTGAGATGTTTGTGCAAACGGAACGTTTCCCAGAGCGATGGAGAAGGACTCCATCACGAGATTGAATCCAATTACCATAGAAATGAATGTAGATGAATTTACTTTCTTATTCTACTGATTTTTGATTGTTTTGCCCACTGAATAGCATTAGCGTTTCGCAAAGCGGTGTGGATTTGTCTAAACAAGTGGCTAATTAGCAGTCGAGATCATGCGATGCCTCCTCAGTGGTTATTTTCACACATTACTACAGATGTTTTTGAGCTTATTTGGGTCAATAAAAGTGACAGTGATGTTTTTGTCTGCTCAATTGCAGGAGCCTTTCACTACATTCTTCCTGAACGCCAATGGCAACAAGTTTGATCACCCAAATCGCACTTTCTCTGGCATCGCTCGCTCGTGGAGACACTGCCAGCGTGATACTGCGGACGTGAAGGTAATATCTGTTTTTGTACATTTTAATGTCTAAATGGGCTCGGAAAGTAGTCATTAGTGCCTGATGATATGGGCTATTCTACAGAATTGGTGCAAACTGCAATTGGTGCAAAAAACACATTCAGAAAGCGTTTACATATTCAAATCTTAAATGTTTATTAAGGTTTAATTATTATCTATTGAAACCCACATCAATATTTAAAATATTAGTAAGCTTAATATGTATAAAATCATAATTTATTGGGTACTTTGGGAGGCGGCTGTCCCAAACCCTAACCCTTTAATTTCAGTTTATGAAAATGATATTGAAATAATTTTTAGTCTTTTTTTTTTCCATTGTTGCATTCTTTTAAAAAGTGAAGTTCAAAAAATATATATATATATTTTTTTATTTTCTTTGTAAATTATTAAACCTCATACTTCATACTTAAAAAAAAAAACATTTTTCATGTCACTACCGAAACGGTGTATGTTTTAGTCTATTGGCCGAGACTGATTTTAACTAAACCAATAAATTTATGACCTTTTTCTGCAGTTAAGCACAGTTTTTTGGGAGTTATTCCATAACATTTAGTTTTTATATGTGTACAACTGTTCAGAACTGTGCTGAGCTAACCATGTGATGAAAAGCATCTTTGAGCTAGGTTCAAAAGTATCTAAAATTGCCCAAAAAACAAAGATGATGATTTGTTTTTTGGGTGTTTTCTCATAGATAATGTCATCATTGTTTTAGCAGTGCCAAAAGGGAACACATAATCCTCATATTTAGGGGAAATAAACAACATTTTAGTACAGTTATGCAGTTCTTTGTATTTTAGTATGTTTTAGTAGTGTTTTAGTATGCAAGTTAAAATTCTGTAATGTGATGTGGTCACTACCAAAGCATTACTGTCACTACTGAAAATGTTCAGTCATCACCAAAACATGCAATGTTTTGTCAAAAATAAAGTATACTGAACTATCAACTAAGATGTTATGATAGTGTTTGTTTTAATATATAATTAAACTAATGAATCTTTAAAGGGATAATTCACCCAAAATTGAAAACTGGATGTTTATCTGTTTACCCCCAGGGCATCCAAGATTTAGGTGACATTGTTTCTCCAGTAGAACCCAAACGAAGGTTTTTAACTCAAACCGTTGCAGTCTGTCAGGCATATATAATAGCAGTCAATGGGCACCAAATTTTGACAGGAAAAAAAACATACACAGACAAAACCAAATTAAACCCTGCGGCTCTGATCCACCGCGACATTGAACTGTATTGAGCGCATTCACAACAGCCGACAATCTGTCAATGTAGTCGGTAAAAAGTCAATGATGAGTTTACACGAGGAAACTTAATCTTTTAGTTTTTAAGATTTGGTGCCCATTAACTGCCAATATATATGACTGACAGACTGCAACAGTTTGAGTTAAAAATCTTTGTTTGTGTTCTACTGAAGAAGCAAAGTCACCTACATCTTGGATGCCCTGGGGGTATTTTTTTAAGATGTTTCCAACTCTGACTTTGGACCAATTCTGTAGAATGGTCCAAATAGCTGCATCCAACATTATTAGCTGCAGCTGTGAGGATCTGAATAAACAGAAGAGTTTCAATCAACCAAAACAGGTATCATCCAGTTCCCAAAAAAGCAAATAGAATTGCATTGTTTTGATTTGCAGCAACATTTAGTTATTGTAGCTTCCGAGCTGCATCTTTTATACCATTTATATGTAGGATATTAGCATTTTTCTTCATAATCATTTAAAATAAAACATCGTTCAACAAGCACATATTTCAGAGAGGCTTTACTTCATCACCGTAATGGTTGTTCCCCGTTGCCTCCGTTCCATTTCAGCCCCGGCGCTGCGGCTCAGCAAGCGCACTGGAGCTGACCTAAAAGTGTCATACTTTTCCAGCACACTCGGTGACGGGTTAGCTTCGCCCCAGGCAATTAATAAAGCATTAATGACAAAAGCTATTTAAAATGTAGTCTTTTATGTAAAGGCAGAGCTTTTTACTACCCCAGGCTGGGGAACAGCATCCAACAACACGAGGTGCGGACGATATGCGAGGCAAGCGAACGGCTGTACAGGGAAACGCTAGATATGTTAGCAAATACAGGCCTTGCGGAACCACTACGGGTGTCTGTGTGGATCATGTTAAACACATTTAATGGTCAGCAAGCTGATAGGACAGAAAATAGGGATTTTTTGTGTTTTCTTGTGGAGCAGGAGGTGATTTTTTATTATGTATGAGCAGGATGATTTTCATCATAAAAAAGTAGCTTTTTACTGTATTAACTGTATTACCAGGTATAGTTATTAGGTTTTAACAATTTAACTGTTTAACTCATTAAACTCTTACACACACACACACACACACACACACACACACACACACACACATCTAAAAAAATGATGAAAAGTCTTTTGAAAATTGCATATAATACATTCAGTTAATTTCATCAAGATATTTAGTTTATGGTTTAAAGAACATTTTTAATCATATTTATTTATTTATTTTTAATTAATTAATTAATTTAAATCATTTAGCTTTTTTCATACTTTTATTTTATACTGTCATGACCTCATAATAAAAATAATAAATAATAAATTAATAAAAAATATTTTTACGCACACACACATATATATATATATATATATATATATATATATATATATATATATACTTGCATTCATTT
>NC_133374.1:13285140-13332315 GCF_049309525.1 Garra rufa
ACTGCCTCAGCACTGGTCTTGTCTTATAAAGGTCATTATGCTGTATCATTGATCTATTTCTGTTCTAAATATGTGTATATGCACAGATCTATCTATAGATATTTTAGTCAGATATTTCCTGCCAATTTGACAATGTTTTATCATTTCCAAGGTATCAGAATATGCTTTTAAGTATTGTCAAAACAACCAGCGAGTGATCAGCTCAGCACTCCGGCCTCCTGCTAAGAGCAAAAAGAGTAACTTTCCCCCCAATCGTCACCAGTTTCTCAATAATCTGTTGGCGGTGCTCTGTCTGAAGGAGTGGGACGAGGCAGTCTTGCCCGGTGACAGCTCTCCAGGAGGGTGTCATTAGGGCGAACGGTGTAAAGCTGAAGAGTCTGAGTGTGATTGACTTGTCAGCCCATTATGAGGCTGTAGAGGAATTATTGGCTCACGAGCCGAGCGGGCTGAGGACGTGGATCACGACGCTAGCAGCCCAAACTGTTCGCGACTGAGTAACTGTCTGCAAAGTTTAGAAACCAAACCTCCTGTGAGAGTCGAGATGGAGCTCTGTCCAATTTTGATTGTTGCCCTCGAGGATGTGTTAAAGCTTGGCTTTAATTTTGGAACCAATATGGTACCGTCAAGATACTTTAGTTGTTGTGTGATGATAATATATCTCCTTAATGTTTAACATTCACACAAAATAACAAAACTAGATTGCTCATAATCAATAGCAGAATCTACATTGGATTCAATGGAAATTTAGGTGACAAGATGTCTTATTTCTATTTTGGGTGCACAGCAGAACAACTCCAGCTACTTTAAGTTTCCCCTCCATCTGAAATTAGATGATGTGATTGATATGTGAAAAAAATATTGTATAAAAAAGGGTATAAATTACTTTTTTTTTTCTAAAGAAACATTGTCCAACAACGGCACCAGCAAGTAAAGTTACAGCATGAGTCCGTGTCTCTTTCGCCTCCCCTGAGCCCATTTAGTTTTAACAAACCCCTAAAGCTTTACATGAGAGGAGGAAATGCCTCATCGCAATATGATTGGATATGACTGGTTATGTTCGCTGTGATTGGTGCATGCGATAAATCCAGCCTCTTGTGTTCGTGCTCATTCTGCATTCGTGAATCAGTTTGAATGAACAATAAAATGGCGTTAATGGGAAGACTAATTTAAATAAACAACTCACACATTTATATATAATGTAGATATAACTGCATCAAAATATGAGTTAAAATGGCACAGAAACATAATCTGTGTGAGTTTTTTAGTGAGTAAATATCTGTCTGTGACCAGTATTTATAGAGCTTTGATGACTGATGATCCGAAAAATTAAAATGTAGTTAAAAGTTAGCTATTGGAAAAAAAGCTGAACATACACTACCAGTCAAAAGTTTTTGAACAGTAAGATTTTTAATGTTTTTAAAGAAGTCTCTTCTGCTCACAAAGCCTGCATTTATTTGATCCAAAATGCAGCAAAATATTTTTACTATTTAAAATAATTGTTTTCTATTTGAATATATTTTTAAAATGTAATTTAATTCTGTGATCAAAGCTAAAATTTCAGCATCATTACTTCATGTTTGGGAAAGAAATTCTAGAAATTGATACTTTTATTTAGCAAGGATGCTTTTAATTGATCAAAAGTGATGATAAAGACATTTATAATGTTACAAATGATTTCTATTTAAGATAAATGCTGTTCTTCTGAACTTTCTATTCATCAAAGAAACCTGTAAAGTGTTTTTTAAACAGCAAATCAGAATATTAAAATGATTTCTGAAGTATCATATGACTGGAGTAATAATGCTAAAAATTCAGCTTTGAAATCACAGGAATAAATTACATTATAAAATATATTCAAATAGAAAACAGCTATTTTAAACAGTAAAAATATTTCATAATTTTACTGTTTTTGCTGTACTCTTGGTCAAATAAATGCAGGCTTGGTGAGCAGAAAATACTTCTTTAAAATCTTACTGTTCAAAAACTTTTGACTGATAGTGTCAGTGTCAATTTATACTTCACTCTAATACATAGAATATTGCTTACATCGTTCATGTAAAAATCAAAAATAGTTTGATAGTACTGCTGTAAATTGATGATAGTAGATTTAACACATAATAGATAGATATAATAAATATTGATAATAATTGGGATTACTGTTTTAGTGAATATTCAGAGTAGACATACAGCTTGAAATCTTCTTGCGCTGACAGTCTATTGGTGGCTTACAATGTAGACATGAGGTTAGCATTTTAGAGCTGTCTGGTGTGATAGAAATCTGAGACACTCTAAAGGATTATTGAAAAATTGGGGCTTAACGCTCATAAAAAGAGAGTGTATTTTTAAATACTGACCCTCTGGCAAATGCATGCTGTGTTTGATTGTAGGCATACTGTTTCTTGTGACCCTGCCTGTGAAAGTCCTCAGTTTTATGGTGCTTTAAAGAACTCTCTTATACACACCAAGGGGACGTGGTTAAACGGCTCGTTTCAACAGGCGCTGTATAACAGCAACTTGAATCCAAAACAGCAGCATCGGAGAGAAAACATTCAACCTGTCAGCTTCAGATGTGTGCAGGCAGAATGAGGTCTTAAATGATTTGAAATGGTTTTAAAGGTTCTTCAAAGGCAAGAGCTTTTGAGTGACACTAAACGGGGAGGAGGTCACATTCCTCGTGTGCACATGCCCCAATGTACAGAGGCGTCTCTCACAGGGAATTATGGGTAATTTGCACTGATATGGCAGTGAGAACAGAGAAGGATTGGGAATGTGGCAGCTTTAGTGGATATAAGAGACTATCAGGGTCAGGGATGCATGTGAATAATTAAGCAAAAAATGTGACTCTGGACCACAAAACTAATCATAAGTTGCACGGGTATATTTGTAGCAATAGCCAAAAATACATTGTATGGGTCAAAATTGTTGATTTTTCTTTTATGAACGTCATTAGGATATTAAGTAAAGATTTTGCTCCATGAATATGTTTTGTAAATTTCCTACCGTAAATATATCAAAACTTAATTTTTTATTAGTAATATGCATTTCTAAGAACTTCATTTGGACAACCTTAAAGGCGATTTCTCAATATTTAGATTTTTTGCACCCTCAGATTCCAGATTTTCAAACAGTTGTATCTCAGACAAATATTGTCCTATCCTAACAAACCATATATCAATGGAAAGCTCATTCAGCTTTTAGATGATGTATAAATCTCAATTTTAAAAAATTGACCCTTATGACTGGTTTTGTGGTCCAGGATCACATTTGTGTATTTAAACTTCTAGAAGCACAACTAGGGGTTAAAATGCAACACCTTTAAAAAGAAAATGTTAGATGTTCCAGTCCAGTTTTTGTTTTATTCGAAACATATTTGTCGCCATTTAATGAGTGTAATCATTTTTAAAAAAAACTTTAAAGTTTGTTAAAAGCGTTATGCTTTCCTCTGTCATTTCGAATCATGGTTACTCAACCAAAAACCAGTTTAGCCTCTAGGCACAACAAAACGAAACCTGCTTCACGTACTTCAGCAGATTCATCCATCAGCTCACTTCAAACATTAATAAAGTTTTCTGTCATCTCTCGTGTTTCCTTTGTATTTCACCCTCCCCCATCTTCGTGCGTTTGCCGCATTCCCACACTCTCCGAGTGTTTTTAAATGTACTCTGATGGTCCTTCACTGGTCTCCTGGGGTCGTTTTCCATGGCCGTTTGAAACATCGCCAACATTTTGATTAATTGGACCTCAAAACATGCAATGTTGAAAGCATTGGTATTTTTGCATGTGCATATTAGCTCCCCTGTTCCCTGTATCCCTATACAATATTAATAAATCTGTTTTGGCAATGTTTGGATTTGATTTGAGCTTCTTGCTTGTTCTCTCCCTCTTGTCCTCTTCTTCGTCACCTCACAGGAGTTGATCCCTGAGTTCTACTACCTGCCGGAGATGTTTGTGAACAGTAATGGCTACTGTCTGGGTGACAGGGACGACGGTGTCCCTGTTTGTGATGTAGAACTACCAGCCTGGGCAAAGAAACCAGAGGACTTTGTCAGGATCAACAGGATGGTGAGTCAAGCTTGCAATCTAACTACAACAACTCTCTTCAACACATGGCTTGTAGATACAGTAGTGGACCTTAGTGAACCTTCCTTATCTCAGAGTCCAGGACAGTAGTTGTCCTCCTGACCATTGCTCTCTGTCTCTCTCTTCAGTTTAGCTTTGAGAATATTGGGAAATGATTCAGATTAAAATTCTTGTACAATTTTCTTTTAAAGGGTTGCAGCCTTATGTTAAAGGAACACTCCACTTTTTTTGGAAATAGGCTCATTCTCCAACTCCCCCCGAGTTAATAAGTTAATTTTTACTGTTTTGAAATTCATTCAGCCGTTCTCCTGTTCTGGCGATATCACTTTTAGCATAGCTTAGCATAAATCATTGAATCCTATTAGACCAGTAGCATCACGTTCAAAAATGACCAACGAGTTTCGATATTTGTCCTATTTAAAACTTGACTCTTCTGTAGTTATATCGCGTACTAAGACCAGCGGAAATGTAAAGCAGCGGTTTTCTAGGCCGATAAGATTAGGAACTACACTCCCATTCCGGCGTAATAGTCAAGGAAGTTTGCTGCCGTAACATGGCCGAAGCAGGCGCAGTAATACCACACAGCACATGTGCAAATGTTTACTTCCGTCAACATATCCAACGTGAGCATGCACAGCACAGACAGCGTTCCTCGCCATGGAGACATTTGTGAGAGACGATTTAGAAGATATTTACTTTGGTGCAGATCCTAAACCGTATCAATTTGAACCAGAATTCACTGAAGCTAAGGTTTTGGTACGCGAAAGACAAGAAAGTGTGTCTGAACTGCCTGGGACAGAAGGGATGAGGAGAGCAGATTCGCGCTGGTGGGGCTTGCCAACCCATGCCAACTAAAAGTGAGTGCCTGTGTTGTCGCGAGTGGGACTAGGTATTGCCATCGATGGCAAGGGTGGATCTACCTGATGAGGAAGTGTCAGGTCGCAACATCCGAGGACTTGGATGCAATGCTGCATCCTGCAATAGTCGATTTTTTTTTCCGGTTTGACAAAATAAACTAGAAAAAACGTCACACGCCGAGTGGACCTAATGGCCAGCTGTCGCAAGAGTAAGTTATTCCTGCTACATTATATAATATAAAGATTTTAAATGCATACTGTCAGTTTGCATTTTCAGGCTTACATTCATGATGTACAATTTTACTCAAAACTGACTTTAAAACACCACCGACTGTTCGCAATAACTTTCTTTTGCAATCACACATGGAATTTGGTCATAGCAAATACTAAGCCAACTGTTCGCCCAAACCTAGTCGTCAGGGGTTGCATTTCACAGGTAACGTTAGCAATTAATCATGTTTCACTTACAGCCGTGGGCGATGCTCCTTGTTGTCCTGTCTGTAACGTTAGTTTGAAGATTGTTGGGATCGCCGTGTCCTTTAGACGCCGTGCTGTAGTACCGGTAAAACTATCCAAATAGTCATCTGGTTCAAAATCCTCGGAGCAAACACGCCATTTCTTGATCGTTTCTAACGGTGTTTTGAGATCTATGTTCAGAGCAGCCAGCCATTGATTCATTAGTCGAAATTGCTTTTTTTTTTCGTGGGAATTCTATGAAAGATGGTAGTAGATTACGTCTTCGACTTACTATCACAGCCCCTTACAATGCACATAACCATAGCTAATCACACACAGGTAAATCCAGCCACTAACAATTTACCAGCTGCAACTCTGACAGCTGCAACAACCGGAATTACACAAACTTAGCACCGGTCACATTGGAAGTTACCTAGCTGGGATCTAATTTCAGGCGATGTGTGATATTAATGCGCCTGCTTCGGCCATGTTACGGCAGCAAACTTCCTCGACTATTACGCCGGAATGGGAGTGTAGTTCCTAATCTTATCAGCCTAGAAAACCGCTGCTTTACATTTCTGCTGGTCTTAGTACACGATATAACTACAGAAGAGTCAAGTTTTAAATAGGACAAATATCGAAACTCGTTGGTCATTTTTGAACGCGATGCTACTGGTCTAATAGGATTCAATGATTTATGCTAAGCTATGCTAAAAGTGATATCGCCAGAACAAGAGAACGGCTGAATGGATTTCAAAACGGTAAAAATCAACTTATTAACTCGGGGGGAGCTGGAGAATGAGCCTATTTCCAAAAAAAGTGGAGTGTTCCTTTAAACTGCTTTAAATAACTTTTTCCCCCCACATCAATCTACACTCCACATAACATAATAACAAAGCAAAAACATATTTGTGACAACTTTGCAAATGTGTTAAACATAAAACACTGAAATAAGTACATTGAATAAGTATTCACACCCTTAGCGCTGCACTTGAATTTGAAGCGTATTTACAGCCTCAAGTCTTTTTGGGTATGAAGCTTGGAATCATCTGGTTCATCAGACCAGAGAATCTGAGAGTTCTTTAGGTGCTTTGTTGCCAAATCCAAATGGGTTTTCATGCGTCTTCACTGAGGAGAGGATTGAGTCTTGCCACACCAGCATAAAGCCCAGATTGGTGGAGTGTTGCAGTGATGTTTGTCCTTCTGTAAGTTTCTCTTATCTACATATATGATCATGAAGCTCAACTAGACTGACCCTCAGCTACTCGGTCACAAGTCTAACCAAGACCCTCTCTATTGAATGCTCAGTTTGGCCAGGAGGTCAGCTCTAGGAGGATTCCTAGTTGTTCCAAACGTCTTCCATTATGGATAATAGAGACTACATGCTTCTGTGAACCTTTAATGCAGCTGATTTTCTTCTGAAACTCTTCCTCAGATGTGTGGCTTGACACAATCCTGTGTCTGAGCTCTACAGGAAGTTTTTTTCGATCTCAGGCCTTGGTTCTTGCTCTGATATACATTTTCAGCTTTTAGACCTTTTAGTAAGATGTGTGTGTCTTTCCAAATCCAAATTTCCTAACCCATTCAATTGAATTTGCCACAGGTTAACTCCACTCTAAGTATAGTAACATCTACAAGCGATAGGAATGTTCCTGAGCTAAATTTCAACTGTCACAGAAAAGGGTATGAATACTTATGCAATGGAATCACAGTGTTTTATTTTTGATAAATTTGCAAAGTTGTTACAAAACAGTTTTTTACTTCGTCATTATGGTGTATGAAGTCTAGATTGTGAAATAAAGTTATTTTAAGCAGTTTAACATTAGGCTTCAACATAACAAAACGTGGAAAAAAAAATGAAAGGGTATGAATACTTTCGCAAGGCACTGTAGTTCTCCCAAAAATGATCATTATGCTCATTAATTACTCACCCTCATGTTGTTCCAAATCCGTTCATCTTCAGAACATAAATTAAAATATTTTTGATGAATTCCGAGAGCTTTCTGACCCTACAAAGACAGCAACCCTACTATTACGTTTAAAGGAACACTCCACTTTTTTTGGAAATAGGCTCATTCTCCAACTCCCCCCCCCCGAGTTAATAAGTTGAGTTTTACCATTTTGAAATCCATTCAGCCGTTCTCCTGTTCTGGAGATATCACTTTTAGCATAGCTTAGCATAGATCATTGAATCCTATTAGACCAATAGCATCACGATCAAAAATGACCAACGAGTTTCGATATTTGTCCTATTTAAAACTTGACTCTTCTGTAGTTATATCGTGTACTAAGACCAGTGGAAATGCAAAGCTTCAATTTTCTAGGCTGATAAGATTAGGAACTACTCTCCCATTCCGGCGTAATAGTCAATGAAGTTTGCTGCCGTAATAAGGCTGAAGCAGGAGCAGTAATACCACGCAGCACATGTGCAAATGCTAAACTAGCTGGGAACTCATTTCTGATAATACTCCGCCTGCTTCGGCCATATTACGGCAGCAAACTTCCTTGACTATTACGCCGGAATGGGAGTGTAGTTCCTAATCTTATCGGTCTATAAACTCGCAGCTTTGCATTTCCACTGGTCTTAGTACACGATATAACTACAGAAGAGTCAAGTTTTAAATACAACAAATATGGAAACTCGTTGGTCATTTTTGAACGCAATGCTACTGGTCTAATAGGATTCAATGATCTATGCTAAGCTATGCTAAAAGTGATATCGCCAGAACAGGAGAACGGCTGAATGGATTTCAAAACGGTAAAAAATCAACATATTAACTCGGGGGGAGTTGGAGAATGAGCCTATTTCCAAAAAAAGTGGAGTGTTCCTTTAAGGCCCATAAAAGATAGTAAGGACATCGTTAAAATAGTCCATTTGACATCAGTTGTTCAACCATAATTTTATAAAGCTATGAGAATACTTTTTGTGCGAAAAAATATTCTGTGTCAGACACAACACATTTTCTTTGCACACAAGAAGTATTCTTGTGTAGTCCCATGTAGGCCTACTAATGTCATATTACTCTGCTAACTATGTTACATCAACTGATGTAATGTCTGTACAGAATCTGCTATCTTAATTTCTTAGTCCAGTATTTAATCTGTAATCCATTTCCTTTGGCCTGTTCCCCTGAGATCACACTCATTCGTTCATATGAAACAGCATCCTGCTCCTCTGCAGAGCTCTCCATGCTGCTTTTCCACAGTGAAGGTCGTAATGTAGTGCACTGCTCGATACTAATGTAATCTAGCGCTGACCTGAATGATGTCACAGAGGACAGGCCCGGCCACTGTCCCTTATAATGTTACCCTAATGCCGGCTTCATCAATCATGATTTGGCTCGCAGCAGACAGGATGTGTGTGTGTGTCCACCAGTCCCCGTAGACTGCGGTGGGCTCGAAATTGTATTCTGCCTCTTATAATAGCTCTGTCTTACACACATACTCATAAAAATGAAAGAACCGCGGGGAGACATGGGAATTGTATATGCTGCAGGATGTGTAAATTGTGTGTTTGTGCATTTAATGCCACTGATTGTGTATCAAAACTTCTGCCATTTTGTGGCCCATGCTGCCTGAGGAAAAAAGTGTGTGTGTATGTGCACTACAGGAAACACACTTGACCTTTTCAGATGCAGTGACAGTGCTGGGGTGTGTGTGTGTCTTGCGGAGGTGACCTTTCCTCCGGCCTCTTTTTTTTTTCTGGTTTAACACATTCAGCTATTGAGACACATGCACTTGCACCTACACATGCACATATCCAAAGATCACACAAGTAGCTGTCTGTTAAAGCGAGATTTCCTTAAGAAAGGGCTTGAGGATGTCAAAACACCTCAGACATATCAAACTATTTGACAAGAGCCTTGAGTGGTGCATCTTCAGATTTCACAGTTTGGTTTCTTCTTTCTGGTAAAACTCAGTTTTTTGTGGCCCAAAATACAGTGTCTTCATAGGGCCCTGATCCGGAAAATGCAGACGGGATTGTGGAATTCGTAAAAATGGAATGTACTGTATAATGTGGAATATCACGGAATATGTCACATTTTGGATGAATGAATCAGATGTAAGTCAGTACACCTAAATCAAAACATGATATGGACTCTAGTGTCTGTGAATATTAAATCGCAAAAATGCTATTTAAATGTGAATTCTTCATGTTCTGCGTGTCTGTGTGAATGAATGGCGCAGACACACGGTTTTGTTTACTACACACATACTAAAGCGTGCAACGCTCGCAGTGTTTTCAGCCTCTGCTGCCAAAAAACAATCTCTAAAACTGCTCTGAGAGTCACTTCCTGAGCATTTTACCATTTCATTTGAGAAAAACTACCATCATATCATATACAAACAGAAGCTTAAAGGGGTCCTATTATGCTCCTTTACAAAGTTTTTATTTTGTTTTGGGGGTGTACTTGAACATGCTCTCATGCTTGGTGGTTCGAAAAACGCGTTATTTTTCACATAATTTACATTATTACAATAGCTTTCTCCCTAGGCTGGCACAAACGGCTCGATTAGTTCCGGGTTCCGCCTTCTGAAAAACCAAATGATTGGCAAACAGTGTAGACCGCGTTCCGCCCTGCTGCGCCCCTTCCCAAAGCAGCAAACTAGATTAAAGTGATTCTTACGTTTTAAATCTGGTTATTTGTCTTACAAAAACACATCGGATCGCTAAAGGAGGCTTTTACCGACCGCCCCGGAGCCATGTGAGGCACTTTTTTATTATGGATCGACTTGTTTTGGACTGATGGAGAGAAACACTCATCTATACCGTTCAGTTCCGATTGCATTCGTCTGAAAGAAGGAAGTCATATACACCTAGGATGCATGAAAGGTGAGTACATAAAACTCTACAGTATTGTTGGTCCTATCGTCAGCCTGCGAGATCGCCGATACATGATATTATCATTATTGTGCTAATGTATTTATTTACATGCCCGAAACCATAAGGCTAGTGAAGCTATCAAAACTGAATGATGAATAAATGTCTTCGGCGCGGCTTCAGCGTGTGCACGGATGATCACTAGTCAATGTTCGTGTTTACATCTACATATTTTTTACAGTCTATGGTTTACATCAGCCGCGACTCTGCGTGTGTTTGCAACCTCTATACCGCACGTCAATGGCGCGGCTCCAGCATGGATTCCGGAGCAGTTCGCAGACTCTTTAGTTAAAGCTGAGACGACCTGCGGCTCGCTGAAGCATCCCAGAAGTGGCTGTCCATAATACATGTTAAAGTTCGGCTAATCCCCAACCCACTAACGAATTGAATTTCTGTAGGCGGGATACTGCGTTGTGACATCATTGCATGCGGAAAACAAACGCTGTAGTCCAAATGAGCCGTTCGTTGTAGTTCTTGAAAAGGGACTTTTTAAAAACTAAATATCTCCCTTTCAAGTGGACTTTGAGATTTGTAACTTTGTAGATGTTTTTTATGCCCAAATGTACACACTGGCTAAAGTTCAAAAAGTGAAAAAGCATAATAGCACCCCTTTAAAGGTCTTCACAGCAACCTGTCGAAATAAAATTTCGGTTTAACTTGAAGAAACTGTAACAAAAATGTATTACTCAATGATAGTACTACTACTAATAAAATGATTATTAAAACACAAATCTTTAAGAAATGTTTACCAGAATTTATTTACCAGAAAAATGTAAATAGTATTTCTGGGGGAAAGAAGATATAAATAAAATAATAATTAATTAGATTTTTTTTTTTTTAAATGTATTAATTAGATATGCTTTTGATTATTAATATGTTATGAAAATGGAATGCAGAAAATGTATGGAAAACTAAGAATTTGGTCAAAAATAGAATGTTAAATGTTTACTGAAAATTTCATGATTTCAATTTAGACGACCATTTAAAAAAGAGTCTAGAAAAATTAAAACAGAAACAAAAAATACAAAACAGAAAAAGACAGAATTTTGTAAAAAATTAAAATGGAATTTGGGAAAAAATAAAACAGATTTCATTGGGCCCTATCTTCATAATTTTTTACAAAAGCTGGTGTAAATAAAATATAATGAATGCCTTCTGTCTGGTTTTAAAGAAATCAAAGCTTGACAATACTGCCATAACTTCTCAGGTACATTTTAAACCAGTTTGACTTTATTTCTTCCATAGAACAACAAAGAAGTTTAGTAGAAAGTCCTGTAGAAAGCGCCTTTTTCCATATCTATTCCTCTTAACAATTCCAATTTCGTTTGAATTTAATTTTATTAATCAACAAAAAGAATCGGCTCTTAAGAATCATTCATTCAAGTTCAAATTTTTTTTTATGTTGCCGGTTTTCAACAAGAATTCTGATTCATTTAGTTAACTTTTTCATTTGAACAGTTTGTGCAAATAAACAATTCACAGGCCAAATAAATGATTCACTGATTCATTTCTGTACATATTAGTAAGTCCTCTCAGAAAAGAACCATTTTAAATTTATGAAATTATCATAATATTTGTCCATACATTCGGTGTGAGTATTTCAAGTCCTCTGAAGTCGTATGATAACGTTTTGTGAGGAACATATTGAAATTTAGTTCGATATTTCCTGAAAACCTTAACCAAATCTTATTTGAGATTGATCTTGTTTGATCTCATTGACGTCAGACATGCTGTGACATATTGATGAACCACATTTGAATATTTATCTCGCCATATTTCCGGGTCATTCTGTAAAATGTCTTCCTTTGTTATCAACAGCAGAAAGAAAATCATGACAACTTTCATATTTGGATCTTTTTATTTCACACACTACACATGCAGGAATACCAACACCACTAATTAGTAATTTTGTGGTTGGCTTTTAATGTAATTATTTGGTTTGTTGCAAAGACTAGTAGTATCTTTGGTTTGTTGAATACCACATCCATTTTTAAACAGGCTACGGCTCGATTTTGTCCTTAGATCTTGTCCTTTATTTTTGTCTCTCTGCTGCTCTTTCTCTCTGTCTCATTTAATCCCCTCTTTCTCTCCTTGTCTTTGTGCTCCCTTCCTCTCTCTCCGTTCCCCTCCTGCCATTTCTTCCTCTCTTTCTTTCACTTAGTGTTCCCATCTTTGCATGTGTCACTTTCGATTGTAATGACATGCCCTGGGGGGAACTCAGCCCCTGCGCTCCACGGCTTGCTCTGTTGGTAATAGCTGTTATTTCTGATGTGAGAGTGAGTGTGTAAATTCCAGCAGCGCTGCCCAGGGTGTGTTTGTGTGTGAGAGGGAGAAAAAAAAGTGTGCATTTGTGCCATTCTGTGTTATTTGTTCATTCAGGGTTTTTTTTTTTCCTTTGTTATCTCAGGATGACAATCTTTTGATGGGTTTTGATACCTGTAATAAAACACTTCTGTGCATCTTTAAGCATTAACAGTCTGAAGCAAGCAGTATCCAAGCCTGTGTTGGAATGAAATGATTTTTTGAGTTCATAAATGACCATTGTTTTTAAAATATATTGAGGAAATGTGCACTGTGGGTACCATAAACGGTGTGTGTGTGTGTGTGTGTGTGTGTGTGTATATATAAACAAACAAAGTTTTATTACCTAAAATGAAATGAAATGAAATGTAAAAAAAGGCATTCAACTTTCATTTATAAAAACATTAATATAAAATGAAAATATAAAACATAAAAAAAATTCAAATTATATTGTGTGTGTGTGTGTGTGTGTGTGTGTGTGTGTGTGTGTGTGTGTGTGTGTGTGTGAGTGTGTGTATATATACACAATTTAAATATTGACTAATGACATTTTATATATATATATATATATATATATATATATATACATGACAAAAAACAACATACGCACATTTATGTATGTATTTTTATATAAAATAAAAAAAGTTTATATATAACATTTACAAAGTATATATTTGTATAAAAATAGTTATTGATTTATATCTAAAAATATATAAAAAATAAAGTAAAAATTCTATATATATATTTACTTTGTTTTACTTTATTTTTTTATATATATTTTTAGATATAAATCAATAATTATTTATGTATATATATATTTATTAAATTAGATGTATAAACAAGATGTATTAAAATATGTATTTCTTGATTTAAATATAAAAAATTGCAAAAAAAAAGTTACATATGAAGTTAAAAATAACATATTTAAATAAATACATAACTTGTAATTTTTATACATCTATTATATATAAATTAAAAATTAAAAAAATATATATGTGTGTATAAATTATTTATTTATTTATTTATTTATTTAAATATAAAATAAAAGATAAATATAAAAAAGTGAGTACACCCCTCACATTTCAGCTACCATTTTAGTATATCTTCTCAAGGGACAATACTATAGAAATCAAACTTGGATATATTTTAGAGTAGTCAATGTGCAGCTTGTATAGCAGTATAGATTTATTGTCCCCTGAAAATTACTCAACATACAGCCATTATTGTCAAAATAGCTGGCAAAAAAAGTGAGTACACCCTAAGTGAACTTTTCCAAAGTGTCAATATTTTGTGTTAGCACCATTGTTAGCTGGCACTGCCTTAATCATTCTGGGCGTGGAATTGAGCAGAGCTGAACAGGTTGTTGCTGGGATCCTCTTCCACTCCTCTATAATGACATCACAGAGCTGTTGGATGTTAGACACATGGTGTTTTTCTATCTTACACTTGAGGATGCCCCACAGGTGCCTAATAAGGTTCAGGTGTGGAGACATTCTTGGCCACCCCATCACCTTCACCTTCAGCTTCCTCAGCAAGGCAGTTGTCATCTTGGTGGTGTGTTTGGGATCGTTATCATGTCGGAAAAGTGCCGTTTGGCCTAGTTTCTGAAGGGAAGGCATCATGTTCTACTTCAGAATGTATAGTACATAGTGGAATCCATGTTTCCCTCAATGAACTGCAGCTCCCCAGTACCAGCAGCACTCATGCAGCCCCAGACTATGATGCTACCACCACCATGCTTGACTGTAGACAAGACACAATTTTCTTGGTACTCCTCACCAGGGCATCGCCACACATGCTGGACACCATCAAGTTTATCTTATAGTCTCATCAGACCACAGGACATGGTTCCAGTAATTCATGCTCTTGGACAGGTTGTCTTCAGCAAACTGTTTGCAGGCTTTCTTGTGAGCCAGCTTCAGAAGAGGCTTCCTTCTGGGACGACACCTATGCAAACCAACAAATGGTTGCTGAAATGTGAGGGGTGTACTCACTTTTGTGAGATACTGTAGATGTAAATGAATGCTTTGAATTTTCTATTCACCAAAGGATCCTGGGGGGAAAAAATTGTTTCATAGTTTAATTTCATAGTTTCTATAAAAATATTATTCAGCACAATTGTATTCAAAATTGTTAATAACAAAAAAAAAATTTAAATTGTAAAATTTCACAATATTACTGTAATTTTGATTAAATAAATACAGCCTTGTTCAACATGAGGCAAAAAAAAGCTTACTTTTAATCAGTTTATCTAACAACAACTGCGCATTTGTGTCCAAATAGTTAAATTTCAGCTTCAAAAGGTGTGTCTATCATTTTTTTTTGAGCAACAAATGGTAAAAGCTTGAAAACAAGCCTATTTATTAACACTTTAGACTCTTATGTCGATCTCAGGCTATTGCAGTCTTCTAAATCGAGATGCGTTGCCATGAGTATGTTTAAAAAGTCAAGATGGCGCCACGGATGGCAGACTCTGTGCTTAGCTCTCCAGTTGTTTTGTGTTTTTGTTCGTTTTTCCTGTTTTTTGATGAACTGCTGTTTTAATAATTCTTGGGGATTTTAATAAAGCAAATCTCTCACGTGAACTGCCAAAATACAGACAGCATGTTACATGTCCGACCAGAGACAGTAATATATTGGACCACTGCTACACCACAATTAAAGGAGCATATCACTCTGTCCAACGGGCAGCTTTGGGACTATCGGACTGTCTGGTCCATCTTATACCATCCTACAGGTAAAAACTTAAAACTGCTAAACCTGTAGTTAAGACTGTAAAAAGATGGACCAACGAAACAGAACAGGTCTTACAATCCTGTTTCTATTTGACTGATTGGAGTGTTTTTGAAGCTGCTGCCACCGATCTGGACGAGCTCACAGAGACTGTTACTTCATATATCAGTTTCTGTGAGGATTTATGCACTCCTACCAGAACTTATTTATCATACAACAATGACAAGCCATTGTTTACAGAAAAACTCAGACATCTTCGTCAGGCCAAAGAGGATGCCTACAGAAAAGGGGATAGAGTCTTGTACAACCAGACCAGGAACACACTGAATAAAGAGATTAGAGTGGCTAAAAAGACCTATGCAAAAAGGTTAGAAGATCAGTTCACTTCAAATGATCCAAGTTCAGTGTGGAAAGGCCTGAAAACAATCACAAACTACAGGACACCACCCCCGTGCACTGAGGCGACTCAACGACTTGCTGAAGACCTGAATGAGTTTTACTGTAGATTTGAAACCCCCCAAACCTGTTCTGATGATCTCTTCACACAACCATTAACACCTCCAGCAACCCCCCCCCCCCCCCCTCCTTCACTTCTAATCAGCGAAGATGAGGTGCGCCAGGTCTTCAGGAAGAACAAAAGAAGAAAGGCACCAGGACCAGACGGTGTGATACCAGCCTGTCTGAAAACCTGCGCTGATGAGCTGGCCCCCATTTTTTCACAGATCTTTAACAGGTCTCTGGAGCTGTGTGAAGTCCCTCACTGCCTAAAACACTCAACCATTATTCCTGTCCCAAAGAAATCCAAGATAACAGGACTTAATGACTACAGACCTGTGGCGCTAACATCTGTCGTCATGAAGTCGTTTGAAAAACTGGTTCTGGCTTATCTGAAGTACATCACCGGACCCTTACTGGACCCCCTGCAGTTTGCTTACCGAGCAAACAGGTCAGTGGATGATGCAGTGAACATTGGCTTGCACTTCATCCTGCAGCATCTGGACAGACCAGGGACTTATGTGAGGATCCTGTTTGTGGACTTCAGTTCGGCCTTCAACACCATCATTCCTTTACTCCTCCACACCAAACTAAACCAACTTTCTGTTCCTAGCCCTATCTGTCAATGGATCACCAGCTTTCTGACAGATAGGCAACAGCTGGTGAGACTGGGGAAATTCACATCAAGCAGCCGCACCACCAACACTGGCGCCCCTCAAGGTTGTGTTCTCTCCCCACTGCTCTTCTCCCTCTACACCAACGACTGCACCTCTAAAGACCCCTCTGTCAAGCTCCTGAAGTTTGCAGACGACACCACGGTTATCGACCTCATTCGGGACGGTGACGAGTCTGCCTACAGACAGGAGGTAAAAGAGCTGGCTGTCTGGTGCAGTCACAACAACCTGGAGCTGAACAAGCTCAAAACTGTAGAGATGATAGTGGACTTCAGGAGGAACCCCGCTGCACTTTCCTCACTCACCATCATGGACAGCACTGTGGCTACAGTGGAGACATTCAAGTTCCTGGGATGTTTCATCTCCCAGGACCTGAAGTGGGACACTCACATCAACTCCATTGTAAAAAAAGCCCAACAAAGTTTATACTTCCTTCGCCAGCTGAAGAAGTTCAACCTACCATAGGAGTTACTGAGACAGTTCTACTCAGCCATCATCGAGTCTGTTTTGTGCACATCAATAACTGTCTGGTTTGGCTCAGCTACAAAATCAGACATCAGAAGATTGCAGAGAACGGTTCGGTCTGCTGAGAGGATTATTGGTGCTCCCCTGCCCACCCTTCAAGAACTGTATACATCCAGAGCGAGGAAAAGAGCTCAGAAAATCACTCTGGACCCCTCACATCCAAGCCATCCTCTCTTTGAACTCTTACCATCCGGCCGGCGCTACAGAGCCCCAAATATCAGGACTACCAGACGAATGAACAGTTTTTCCCCCAGGCAATCCACCTTATGAACAGTTAAAATGTTCCTCCCATTGTGCAAAAAATGTGTGGAATAATCTGACATCTACTGCTACTACCTCCACCCTAACACATCCCTGCATTCCATCCTATCACCTATAGCACAACTGTACATACATATTTATTTGTCAATTTATTTTTTTTACAAATTATTATTATTATTTTCAATTTTTATTTTTGGTCTATTTATGCTCACATATGTGTAATTTTTTCTCATTCTCTCATTTATATTGTCTGTGCGTTGTTGTCTCTGTGTACTGGAAGCTAATAACACTGAAACAAATTCCTTGTATGCACAAGCATACTTGGCAATAAAGCTCTTTCTGATTCTGATTCTGATTTATCTGTGCGTGTGTGTTCGCGTCTGTACATCTGTGTGTGTTTGTGTTCATGTTGTGTATGTGTACCTTTCACCTCTAATTGCCCCGCTCTCTTTGACAGGCCCTGGAAAGCGAGTTTGTGTCGTGTCAGCTGCACCAGTGGATTGACCTTATTTTTGGCTACAAGCAACGTGGGCCCGAGGCGGCACGCGCCCTCAACGTCTTTCACCACATGACCTACGAGGGCTCCGTCAACCTCGACAGCCTTGCCAGTGATCCCCCGTTGCGCGAGGTAGGTCGCAGTGGCGGCGTTGCCATGACAACGGCAACAGGCATTCCGAATTCTCTGTTTTATCCATTTTTATACTTAGAATGCGTCAGTAGTGCTTTATAAATGTCACCACTAGATGGACTACTGTCTATGCTAACATTATATTGCTAAAAAGTGTGGGATGTTTTTCAATTGATATATTTGCAGGATTCCAGATGCGACAGGTTTAAAAACGATGGCGTGAGATTCTCAATATCAGCATTCGTCAACTGCCGTTCAAGCATGAATGAACCCAGATTCAGTTGAATATCTGACTGTCAGTATGTGTCATTCAGATCTTGCCATGCAAATATGTCCTCTGGGAAAGAGAAACTCTGAAAAGTTGTAACCGTAAAACGCTAGGTACAAATAGATACCTTACTTACAGGTACAGTTGATAATGTCTGTGCCAAAATGTTGTGGAAGATTGCCAGTGTGTTGCTATGTGGTTGCTAAAGTGTTCTAGGTGGTTACTAGGGTGTT
The DNA here is from genome assembly GCF_049309525.1 of Garra rufa. Taxonomy (NCBI): domain Eukaryota; kingdom Metazoa; phylum Chordata; class Actinopteri; order Cypriniformes; family Cyprinidae; genus Garra; species Garra rufa. The sequence continues at coordinate 13,303,534 of NC_133374.1, forward strand.
ATCTGTGGTTTCTAGCTTGTTGCTTCCTTGTTGCTTTTTTTTCTATTAAATAGAACATAGATTATTAGAGTGTGTTTTACCAAAAAAGCAAATAAATAAATAAGTAAAACATTCAAAGTTGTAAATAAACAGGTTATTAGAGTGTGTTTTACCAAATAAATAAGTCCAAAGTTTTAAATAAAAAAGAGATTATTAGTGTTTTTTTAAAGAGAAAAAAAATTCTAAGTTGTAAATAAAACTAATTATTGGAGTGTTTTATCAAAAGAAATCACAGTTATAATAAAAGATTATTAGTTTTACAAATAAATAAATAATAAAAAAATTTAAATAAAACAGAAATTATTAGATTGTTTTATTTTTAAAAAACTACATTTTAAATAAAAAAGATCATTGGATCATCCCCACTGCCCAAAAAATAATAATGAAATAAATAAATAATTAAAGTAAAATAAAATAAATAAATAAAAATCAAAGTTGTAAATAAAACATAGATTATTGGAGGGCCTTACAAAAGAATAATAAATAATTAAATCACAGTTGTAAATAAAACAGATTATTGGAGTGTGTTTTACAAAAAAAAAAAAAATAACATTTAAAGTTATAAATAAAACAGATCATTGGAGTGTTTTATCCAGAATAAATAAATATATGAATATATAAAACATTTAAAGTTGTAAATAAAACAGAGATTATTAGAGTGTGCTTTATCAAAACAAAAAATAAATAAAATAAATAAATAAATAAAAGTTGTAAATAAAATAGATATTACAGCAGATATTACATATATTAGATATTAAAACAGATACTGGTGTGTGTTTTACATAAATAAATATAAACATTCAAAGTTGTAAATAAAACATGATTGTTGTGTTTTACCAAAAATAAATAAATAAAAATAAACAAATAAAACAGAGTTCATTGGAGTGTGTTTTATTAAAAAAAAAAAAAAAAAAAAAATATATATATATATATATATATATATATAAATAAATAACATTCAAAGTTGTAAATAAAACAGAGATTAAAATATTGCCAAAAAGTAATAAATATATGCAAAGCTGCATTTTTTTAATTTGATTTTAGTGATTCTATTTAGCTTTAATTGATTTTATTTAGGTTTTAGTTTTAGTAATTTTAATACTTACTTTTAATACTATAACTTTAATTTTCAGTTAGCCACCAAGGCAACAAGTTAAAGTTTTTCATACAATATTTATATTTTATGTCAGCATTATTTCAGTTAGTTTAAAAGTTGTAGTTTTAACGATTCATATTAGATTGATTTCAAAACACTATTTGACATGAAATAGTAGTATTTATTTATTTTCTGGTTACCTGCTAAAATTTAATTCATCAAGCAATTACGATGTAAATCAATGTTATTGATTCTCCACACAATACTCTTTATTGACTGGTGGAAGTTTTGAAAATGACTTAATTGTGTTTGTGGATATGACTCCAATTCAACAGCAGCAGCTGGTAGGCAGCGTGTTTGTAGCCCTTTCCTCCCTCCCTTCCTCCTTTTTTTCTCGCTCTCATTCCCTCTATCTCTCCCGCTCCCTGTGATACCCACCATCTGCTGTCTGCAAAACAAGTCATTTATATACTGTCACTTCCAGGACTGCCTTTATTTGTCAAGTGACCACTATGCAAATCACTCACGGAACAGGGGGGCTAATTATCAAACAATATGGAGAAAGCTTTGCTTTTCATCATTCGCCTCTACATTCCAGACAATAGCAATTATGTTTCTTTCATGTGGCCGCGTTCTTCACAAGCAGTCCGGCACTTGGAGAGCAATGCTAGCTGACAGCAAGGTTTGTTAGCCTCGGAAGAGCCAGGAAAACTGCCTTTTATTTGTCACTTCTGGAGTTTGAGAAGTCTTTATGCTCCATTCGGTATAATAATAAAGTCTATATTGCTTTTTATTGCACTTCAACTTGACTTGTTAAACGCATGAAGGAATTGATGAGTTTGTCCAACTAGTTAACCAACGCCCCTCAAGCTGAACTCAACTAGGCTAAATTCACTAGCGTTTCTTAAGGTCTCTCTGTCTCAACCTGCGATGTGAGACGGAGAGGGAGGACAGCTCATGGTATCTCGCTCAGAAATGTGACCGTCACCTTCAGGCTATTGATTCATTCTCCACTGACAGGTGCATCCACAGCTCTGACATTAAGCACTGCAATTACGGCCTTAAAATGTCAAACTCTGGAGTTAAGGGTCATAACTCGTTCCAGAGTCAAATCAAAATGGCAGCGGATGATGATGGAGTCACAGGACTCTGGTTGGCAGCGTTGTGTCACAGGAAAAAACAGTGTTTACGGATGAAGAACATGCCAGCAGTTTATTGATACACATTTTTATTGCGTGTAAACATAATACACAGCCTGAGAGCACCGCTTGTGAATTATTATCCGTCACTTATGAGCATTTTAATTATACATTCACAAATGAGAAGAGCATCTCAGTGTAAAGAAAGACAAGTGTAAGGTGCATTTGTTCTTTTCAGTTTCCTGTTTAAAATAACAGATGTAAACTACATTTTCCAAGTCTATTATTGTTATTATTTTTTTAATGGTGTCTACATTGTTTTTATAATAAATATTAATGTAATCTAGTACTTTTTTGCACCTATATTACTTCTACTACAACTATATTTTAGTATTTTTTTAAAATCTACATATTTATTATTATTATTATTATCATCATTATTATTATTATTATTATTATTATTATTATTTACCTTTGTAAATTTTTAAGTCTACATAATTTTTTAATTTTTATGTTTATTATTATTATTATTTGGAGTCTATATTACTACTACTACTATATTTTAGTACTTTTTGGGGTCTACATTGATGATATTATTATTATTATTATTATTATTATTATTATTTACATTTTTAAGTCTACATATATTTTTTTAAAATTGTAATGTTATTTATTATTATTTTAGTACTTTTTGTAGTCTATATTGTTATTAATAATAATGATAATAATAATAATAATTTTATTATTTATTTACATTTTAAGTCTACATAAATTGTAAAAAATTGGAAATGGTATTTATTATTATTTTAGTACTTTATTGGAGTCTATATTATTATTAATATTATAACTACTACTCCTACTGTTAATATAATAATAATAATAATAATAATAATAATAATAATAATAATAATAATAATAATAATAATTTGTGTTATTTAATTACATTTTTAAGTCGACATAGATTTTTTTCAATTGTAATGTTATTTATTATTATTTTAGTACTTTGTTGGAGTCCATATTGTTTTTATTTTTAATAGTAATAATAAACATTTTTTATTATTTATTTACATTTTTAATTCTACACAGTTTTTTTTAGACTGGAATGTTATTTGTTATTATTTTAATATTTTGTGGAGTCTATATTGATATTTATTATTATTATTATTATTATTATTATTATTATTATTATTATTATTTACATTTTTAGGTCTACATATTTTTTATTGTAATGTTTATTATTATTATTTAAGTACTTTATTGTATTATAATTGTATTATTATTATATGTTTATTTACATTTTTAAGTCTACATATATTTTCTTTTAAGATTGGAATGTTATTTATTATTATTTTAGTACTATCTTGGAGTCTATATTGTTATTATTATTATTAACATACTAATAATAACATATATATTAATAATAATAATAATAATTTTATTATTATTTATATTATTATTATTTTATTATTATTATTATTATTATTTACATTATATATTTATATGTTTATATGTATATTTACATAGTTTTTATTTTAATTGGAATGTTATTTATTATTAATTTAATACTTTTTTGGAGTCAATATTATTATTGTTATTACGACTACTACTACTAGTAGTCCTATATTTTAGTACTTTTTGGAGTCTACTTCAATTATTATTATTATTACATTTTTGTTATTTATTTGATTTTATATATATATATATATATATATATATATATATAAATTATTTTTTATTTTATTAAGTCTACGTAGATTTAAAAAAAACTGGAATATTATTTATTATTATTTTATTATTTAGTATATTTTAGTACTTTATTGGAGTCTATGGTGATATTCATTTTAATATGATTATTATTATTTTATTTATTATTAATTTTAAATATACAACCTGCCCCAAAGATAAGGCAGTGATTGACAGGCATTTATTTATAAAGACGTTCTTAACTTTATTTATTTTAACTTTGTTTTATTTTTATTATTATGTTTTAGTGCTTTTTTTTTTCTTTTTCTTAAGGATGCCAAATGATTCACTCAGATGTCTGAACTTTTTTAAGAATATGACATAACATCATATATGGTGTGAATAGTTTTGTGGTGAAAACTTGTTTGTGAAATGACGTTTTATCCTTGTCGGCCATTTAGATGTTTTTGAGCTTTTTTTTTCAGGGTAGTTAATGCTACCCGATATCCCATCACTAAACTCACACCCTGAAAAATCCTTATGGCTCTCTAAGAGCCTGAGATGAGCATAAGCTTTGACATACTTGCACAACCTAACTCAAAGATGAAGCTGTGATTGACATGCCGCAGGTTATGATGGATGTTTTATGTCCATCTAAGCATGGCGGCTTATACCTCTGGCGGAGACGATCAGCGTACAGCTCATGCAAGAGGTGTTTCTTATCAGCCCTAAAGAGCAGGGGCTTAACGTGGATTAAAGTAATGAACTGTCAGTTAAGGGTTACAGATTTCTGTTTGTGATAAAGTGTGTTTTTCTCCAGAGCTCAGATGAGCAACCAGTTGACACTGGGTCTGTTGACAACATTGAGATGATTTAAAGGACGTGCCCCTCACATAACCTTAGCCGGAGTCTTGACTCTAGACATAACCAGTCAGAATTGGATGTATAACAAGGTACAGTTGGCACATTCTCACCGATGCTCTAGTCTAGAAGGAAACACGATGCATTAAAAGCTGGGGGGGGGGGGGGGAACTTTTTGAATTTGAAGATCAGGGTAAATTTAACTTATTTAGTCTTTTGTAAGTATCTTCTGAAGGGCAGTACTAAATGAAAAAGATATGATATAAAATATTTAGGCAAATAAAAAGGAAAATGTACACATCTTCATTCTGCTTAAAAGTTTACACCCCTGGCTCTTAATGCACAGTGTTTCCTTCTGGAGCATCAGTGAGCATTTGAACCTTCTGTAATAGTTGCATTAGAGTCCCTAAATAACAAATAGCATGCATTTTGTATGATCCCTCTTGTTTTGGTAAAATAATTAACATTTTGCAGATTCTGCAAGGTGTATGTAAACTTTTAACTTCAACTGTTTTAAGCAGAGCAACTGGTTTTAACATTAATAGTAATAAGAAATAATTCTTGAGCATGAAGTCAGCATATTAGAATGATTTCTGAAGGATCATGTGACACTGAAGACTTGAGTAATGATGCTGAAAATTCAGCTTTGCATCCCAGGAATAAATTACATTTCAAAACATTTTAATATAGGAAACAGTTATTTACATTTAAATAATATTTCACAATATTCCTGTTTTTAGTGTATTTTTCATCACATAAATGCAGCCTTGAAGATCATAAGAGACTTTCTTCCAAAACATAAAAAAATTGAACTGACCCCCAAGCTTTTGAACGGTACTGTATATGTATTGTTTTTGATATGGACCGTTTACATTCATATTTCTGGACCTTTAGAAGGAATTTTTCCCTCGTTTTTTCTTCACTGTTGGAAGGCAGAAATACAGTGATACTTTCCACATGGCTGCCTGTTTCTCTCAGATCTTCAGATCAGATTACATTATTTGAGCAGACATTGTGACCCCTGTTCCTGAGTCTACCCTAAAATAGCTATAATGTGAGCACATTATTATTTGACAGACAGCATCATAAAGCAGCACAGACTGACATTTAATTGTTACCAAATGTGATTGCGCTCGTGAGAGCTCTGCTTGTGTCGAATTTTGCCACCAGGGTCAGACCAGGATGATATCGTTTAAGTTTGATGATCTGTTCCTATTTGAAATATTTCAGTGAGAACAAGTATCCTATGTTCCTCTCATTTCAGTTTCATTATTGATTATTCTGCAGTTTCGCTGCTTCCAGAGTGTGATGTGAAACATCATTTGTGCAATATTTGAAATAAGATTTTTTATTGAGATTGAGTAATGTGAAATAAGAAAGTAGATTTTGGTTAGTTCACCCAAAAATGAAAATTAGCCCATTATTTACTCACTTTCTAGGCATCCATGTATATGTTTGCCTTCTTTAAGACGAATGCGATCGGAGTCATATTAAAAATTATCCTGGCACTTCCAAGCTTTAGAACGGCATAGGTGAATGTTTCTCTTCTCCAGTCCAAAACAAGTCCAATAAAGTGCATCCATCCATAATAATAAGTTTCTCAGACAGCTCCGGGGGGTGAATACAGGCCTTCTGTAGCGAATCGATGTGTTTTTGTAAGAAAAATATCCATATCTAAAACATAATAATCACTTTAATCTAGCTTGCGCTAACAGTTGTACATGAAAGCAGCTTCAGTTAGCTACATTTTCTTGTGAAAACCAAGCACAAGCTAGATTAAAATGAGTCTTACATTTTTAAATATGGGTATTTTTCTTACAAAAACGCATTGATTCAATCCAGGAGGCCTTTGTTCACCCCCCGGAGCTGTCTGAGACACATTTTATTATGGATAGATGCACTTTATTGGACTTGTTTTGGCCTGATGAAGAGAAACCCCCGCCTGTGCCATTCCAAAGCTTGGAAGTGGCAGGATAATTTTTAATATAACTCTGATTGCATTCGTCTGAAAGAAGGAAGTCATATACACAGGATGCTTGGAGTGTGAGTAAATAATGAGCTAATTGTCACTTTTGGGTGAACTAACCCTTTAACTTTTCGAAAAACTGATGAAAGTTAGAAGTCATGTAATATTAAACATTTCTTAAAACTGTAATCTATATAAACATTGTGAATGCAACAATCAAATTTTTGAATTTAGAGTTTATAATTCAGAATGGTTCCAATTCTAAGAGTTTTCCTTACTGCAAGGGTCTTGTCCAAGCTGTTGCTATAAAATTCAAATCATACAGTACCCTAGAATATCATTATATGCTTAACATTAATAGTGTACTTTGTTTCCCTTTGAGTGAAGTTTATTTTGCTTACTCCATTGGCAGATTTTTTCCCTTTTGTTTTTAGCATAAACTCGCTTACTGTTGATACATTTTTTAGACAACGAGACATGAACTTAAAGGAGAAGTTCACTTCCAGAATGAAAATTTCCTGATAACTTACCCCCATGTCATCCAAGATGTTCATGTCTTTCATTTGCAAAGAAATTAAGGTTTTCAGGAAAACATTCCAGGATTTTTCTCCATATAATGGACTGCAATGGTGACCATTAGGTTGAATGTTCAAATTGCAGTTTCAGTGCAGCTTGAAAGGGCTCTACATGATCCCAGCCGAAGAATAAGGGTCTTATCAAGCTAAACGATCTGTCATTTTCTTAAAAAAATAAAAATGTATATACTTTTTAACCACAAATGCTCATATTGCACTAGCTCGACTTCATGCATTACGTAATCTTGTTGGAAAGGTCACACATGGTTAGTTCTTCTTTTATGTTCTCCAGTTCAAAAAAACTTAATCTCATTTTCTTCTCCAACTTCAAAATCATCTTATATTATTGTTTTACCTTTTTCTGGTAAAGGGTGTTTGACTTTCTTTGCACGTTTTCTTTGTAAACACTGGGTTGGTACTTCGTTATAAGTAATGCGTGAGGTCGAGTTGTTGTAAAATGAGCATTTGTGATTAAAAAGTATAGAAATTTGTATTTTTCTTAGAGAATGACTGATTGTTTCACTACAAAAGATGCTTATTCCTCGGGAGGGACCTGTAGAGCCCTTTTAAATTGCATTGAAACTGCTATTTGGACCTTCAACCCGTTGGCCACCATTGAAGTCCACTATATAGAGAAAAATCCTTTGTTTTCCTCAAAAACCTTAATTTCTATTCAACTAAAGAAAAAAGACATAAACATCTTAGATGACATGGGGGTGAGTAAATTATCAGAAAATTTTCATTCACAGAAGTCTTTTTGCATTCTTGATTTAAGCATGTTTAGATCATGTTACTAAGTAAGACAATCATTTTTTGCAGTCCAGGTCACGTGACAAGCTAAACATGCAGATCTGGGCGGTGTGGTGACATGGACGTAGCAGACGTTTGATCTGACACAGGAGTCCAGACTTCATAGCGCTGAGGGAGAGCTGTTCTGTTAGACTGTGGGAGGTGCTCTACACGGGAAGGAAAGATTGATGGGATCAGAGCCTCAGAACAGCCGAGGGGAGCTTGTAGGTGTCTGTCAATGCTACCGTGCACAGTGGCACACACGCAAACTCTCCACATCTCCTGCCCTCCACACACATACACAAACAAACACAAACATACAGCCTATCAATAACCAACACACGGCGACATGCGTCTGTCAGCGTTGCATAACGCAAGGGATGTGTGTGGAGTGAAGGACGAATGGCTTTCTGTCCTTTCTTCAATGATTTTTGACTCTTCAACTGAGTTTATGGCTTATGTCACATAACAGGCCAAACCTAAATCTTAATGTATAGTAACATAAGGCCCAGTAAACATTAAACACAGTGACAATGGAGCAACCATGGTTTTGATGATTTAAAACATGTTATGCTGCACCACGTGAAATTTGAGTTTCACAATAATTTGATGAATAAAGTTCAAAAGAACAACATTTATTTCAAATAGATTTTTTTCAACATTTTAAATGTCATTACTGTCACTTTGATCAATTTAATTCATCCTTGCTGAATAAATGTAATAATTTAATAAAAAAAAATTTTTATGAGAAATTTTAAATTCCAAATTCAATTTGTTGTTGTTTTTTGACATTGATAATGTTGACCATTAACATTCACAGACTTTTCAGTGACTTATTGTAGGATTGTCTACAGTATATAAAATGATTATATGATAAATATGTAGTACATGATTATTACACTACCAGTCAAAAGTTTTTGAACAGTAAGATTTTGAATATTTTTTTAAAGAAGTCTGCTCACCAAGCCTGCTTTTTTTTTCATCTAAAATGCAGCAAAAGCGGCAATATTGTGAAATTTTTGACCTATTTAAGATAACTGTTTTCTATTTGAATATATTTTAAAATGTAATTTATTACTGTGACCAAAGCTAAATTTTCAGCATCATTACTCCAGTCTTTAGTGTCACATGATTCATTCTAATATGCTGATTTGCTGTTCAAGAAATATTTTTTAAAATATTATCAATATTTAAAACAGTTGAGTAAATTTTACCTGGATTCTTTGATGAACAGAAAGATCCAAACATCAGCATTTATCTGAAATAAAAAGCTTCTGTAACATTATACACTATACCATTCAAAAACTTGTAGTCAGTATTTTTATTTTTTTATTTTATTTATTTTTTTGTAAAGAAATGATAGAATTTAATACTTTTATTTAGGAAGGATGCTTTAAATTCAAAAGTGATGATAAAGACATTTAGAATATTATAAAAGATATCTATTTCAGATAAACGCTGTTCTTCTGAACTTTGTATTCATCAAAGAAACTTGAAAAAATATGACTCAGCTGTTTTCAACATAATAAATGTTTATTTGAGCATCAAATCTGAATATTAGAATGATTTCTGATTGATCAGGATGTGACTGGAGTAATAATGCTAAAAATTCAGCTTTGAATTCACAGAAATATATTATATTTTAAAACATATTCAAATAGAACATTTTTAAAAATAAAAATGTACTGTTTTTACTGTGCATTGGCTCAAATAAATGCAGGCTTGGTGAACAGAAGAGACTTAAAACATTAAAAATCTTACAAACTTTTGACTGACTATATGACTATATTTACACTGTAACCTTAAGGTGTAAGCAATTTTATTTTTACAACTTCTATTACCTATTACCTACTATACAACTTTAGCTCCTGAAACTTTATTGCGATATTGCAGCACTATGATGTTTTAACTTCTGTATTTTTCTTCTGACATTCTTCATTTGGATGAAGCATCCGCTAAATGCCGAACTATAAATTACATCATAACGATTCATAAGTGTGCTTTAGACTCAAAAACAGATGTAATCTTTCAAATTACGGTATTATCAGTCTTGTGGTGTGTTGATCTTTAGCGCATCATTAGTACTAGTACTATTATTAACAGTCCTGTTCCTATTGTATATTGTTTTGAGTCAGTGTGTGTGTGTATATGTGTGTGTGCTCTTTCTGCCCTTTGTCTCCAACACAATAACATCTGAGAGGGAGGGTTCTGCCGCAGTCCTGGCTGTGCGTCAGTCCAGGTTAACGTCTGCTCGCCGAATGGGGGGTGTGTGGGGGGGTGTATACGTGGGCCCTGCTCCTGGAAATGGGAACGGTTAACTGAAGCATGTTAATAAGGAAAGGCTTGTCTCTTCCATACTAACACTTGGATGACTCTGCAGGCTTTGAAGGGGGCAGGGTGGGGGTAGTTCAGGGTGGGTTTTGGAGCTCACTCACCCACTCGTAGTCACTAACCAACCCCCCCAACAACCAAGGCTAGGCTGGAGGGGGGGTTTGCTTGCATTGTCAAGTAACGCATTGACCCATCACTTTGATGCGTATCGATACTGACAGCCCGCTCTCTCTCTCTCTCCTCCCTCCCTCTGTCTATCTTTTCCTCTCTTTCTTTCCTCTGTATCTTTCTCTCTCTTTCTTTCTTGCTGCAGGCCATCGAGGCTCAGATCCAAAGTGTTGGACAGACGCCATCTCAGTTGCTCATCGAGCCACATCCTCCCCGTAGCTCCGCCATGCACCTGGTGAGAACAGCGTGTGTGTGAGTGTGTAATAAAATCACTGTGTGCGTATTTGTTGTGTTTTTTTGCGCGGCAGTAGGGAAGTTATTATTTCCAACAAGGGCAGTGACGCCTGACCTTCAGATCGTTCCCTTAAACCCAGCACAACAGTCTCGCGTCCATATGTCCGGAAGTTTTGCAGCAGCCATGTTGGAGTTTAGCTCAATCTGCAATGTGATAAATAGTGACAGTGCTATTATATCATTAATAGATGCTGAAAATTTAGATTTGATCACAGAAATAAATTGCTTTTTAAAATATATTCAAAGACATAACAGGTATTTTAAATAGCAAAAATATTTCAAATTTTTAGTGTTTTTGCTGTACTTTAAATCAAATAAATGCAGGCTCGGTGACTTCTTTAACAAACATTAAAAATCTTACTGTTCAAAAACTTTTGACTGAAAGGGTGTATATATACTCATGAACAAATCCAGGCCATTTTCATTTTTTCTAGTACTGTACGCTTTATCCAATTTGTAGTTTGCACCTTGCTTGCACCCACACGCTGAAAAGTTAAGTGCTGCTACTTCCAGGTAGTCACTGGTTCTGTGTACAACAACCTTCACAGAGCTACGCACATGCCCTAACACAAATACATGACACACAGACCTGCCATACTTCCAGGAGCTCACAACTCCATCACAGAGTACTCTCTCATCAGATTGTTGTGTCGGGAGAACAGTGCTCTCTACTGGGCGTATAAGTCCTTACACTTCAATACTAATCATTCCCATCTCAATCAAGGATCTGTCATAACAATCACACTGGAGTTTACAAAGTGAATGTTGTAATGTTGTCAGTACAAGTTGTATAATTAGTGCCTGTTTATATTTCAGAGTAATTGTTTGCAGCCTACTGCTGTTAGTTGAGTTTGACCATCAGTTGAGTTTGTGGTTGCCAAAGATGTCCATAATTAAAGATTCCTTAAATCAGATTAAAATGCTATTTAAAGTGTTTTTTTTTTTCTTCTAAACTATATTTTAAGTCATTTTAATTCAGCAAGGTTGCATTAAAGGTGTGGTTCACCTGAAAATTAAAATTCTGTCATTAATTACTCACCCTCATGTCATTCCCAACCTGTAAGACTGTTTTTTATCTTTGGAACACAAATTAAGATATTTTTAATGAAATCCGAGACCTTTCTGACCCTGCATAGACAGCAATGCAACTGACGCGTTCAAGGACCAGAAAGGTAGTAAGGACATTGTTAAAATAGTCCATGTGACATCTGTGGTTCAATCTTAATGTTATGAAGCTATGAGAATACTTCTTCCGCACAAAGAAAACAAAAATAACCACTTTATTCAACAATTTCTTCTTTTCCATGTGTCTCCACCACTCCTGCACATGCATGCATGAAGGAGAAGAAATTGTAGAATAAAGTTGTTACTTTTGTTTTCTTGGCGCACAAAAAGTAATTTTGTAGCTTTATAAAATAAGGTTGAAGCACTGATGTCACATGGAGTATTTTAACAATGTCCTTACTACCTTTCTGGGCCTTGAACATGTCAGTTGCATTGCTGTCTACGAACTATTAATTCTATTTCTATTTCATCTACATTTCTTTTTATTTATAAACAAACAAAAAACTTTACTAGCACTCTCAATTCTATTTCTATTCTGTCTGCTTTTCTTTTTATTTATTAAAAACAACCCTCTAACACTAACACTCTCAATTCTATTCCTATTCTATCTACTTTTCTTTGTATTTATTAAAAACATAACCCTCTAACACTATTACTTTTAATTCTTTTTCTATTCTATCTACTTCTTTATTTACTAAAAACAAAAAATAACCTAACCCTCTAACAGTTGCACTATTTAATTTCTAATCTATTTTTATTTTTAATTATTAAATAAACGTAACTATCTAACACTAGCACTTTTAATTCTATTTCTGTTCTATCTACTTTTTTATTTAATGAAAAAAATAAACTAACCCTCTAACACTAGCACTCTCCCTTCTATTTCTATTCTACTTTTCTTTGTATTAAAGCACAAAAACATAGCCCTCTAACACTACTTTCAATTCTGTTTCTATTCTATCTACTTTTCTTTTTTATTTTCAAAAAACGTAACCTTCTAACACTAACGCTCTCAATTCTGGTCACACTCTATCTACTTTTTTGTTTATTAAAACACAAAAGACATAACCCTCTAACACTAGCAATCTCAATTCTATTTCTATTCTATTTTTCTTTTTATTTATTAAAACACAAAAAACTGTAAACCTCTAACACTAGCACTTTCAATTCTGTTTCTATTCCATCTACTTTTCTTTTTTATTTATTAAAAAAACCTAACCCTCTAACACTAACCCTCTCAATTTTATTCATATTCTATCTACTTTTTTGTTTATTAAAACACAAAAGACTTAACCCTCTAACACTAGCACTCTCAATTCAATTTCTATTTATCTACTTTACTTTTTATTTATTAAATTAACTACTATCTAACTATCTAACACAAGCACTCTCAATTCTTTTTCTATTCTATAATTGTATTATTATTATTATTATTATTATTAAAAATATCCAATTAGAAATAAGGTATTTTAAGTTTACTATCCACCTTTTTCTGAACGCGGAAGTCTTGCCCGACTGGAACGGTGCTTTACATTTCCACTCTCTAGTGTTTCTAGTCAAATTGAATTTATTTTCCAAATTGATAATACAACATTAACCCTGCGCACATTTTTATATTTAGTTATATTGAAAAAGTTTTAATTTAGTCAATCTTTTTTACCCCATTTTTACATGGATTTCTATGGAGACCAGAACATGAAAGCACGCAAATGGAATTTAGAAATGTATCATGGCGCCACTCATCGGTTACTCAAGAAAAAGGTGGATATTGTAACTTACTTTTTTTCTGTATTTGATCAAATTGAGATTTTTTGCACAGCTATTCCTTTAAAGGCCTCAATCTCCTCCCTGACTCTCCTCCTAAACCACACACAGTCTGTCCTCTGTGTTCCAACTTTTTTTTACCACTTTCCTCTTCGCTAACAACCTCTCCTCGTCTATCTCTCCCTCCCCTCCCTCTTTTCCATCCTTCTTTTCCTTTGCTTTCTCTGTTCAACAGTGTTTCCTTCCGCAGAGTCCGCTCATGTTTAAGGATCAGATGCAGCAGGATGTCATCATGGTGCTGAAGTTTCCCTCCAACTCTCCCGTCACTCACGTGGCCGCCAACACGCTGCCGCACCTGACCCTCCCCGCCGTCGTCACCGTCACCTGCAGCCGGCTCTTCGCCGTCAACCGCTGGCACAACACCGTGGGTGAGTGGGAATCTCTGTGTATACTTCATACTAGCTAACCAGCTAATAGCTTGATTTCACACTGCAACAAAAAACCAGCTACACTCCACATGTTACCACTTGGCCATGTGTGAACAACATTACCCAACTAGCCATTACCCCGGAGCCCCCCTCACCTGCGGGTCAGAGGTCGGGCGCCGTGGCGACGGGCTAAATTAGCCTATCACTGCCTCTCCTTTCGCCTCACACCTCCCCAGCTGTCACAGAAACACATAGTGATGTCAAGACCAAACGTGGCAACCTCGCTCTCTCACACTACTAATGGCTGCAGCTGCAGGACTAGCCCGCTCTAGCCATGTGTGTGTGTGTTGGTCCCACGAAATAATGAACGTAATAAGGCCGCCATACAGCGCAAAATGGTGGTCTTTGCCTGTAGGCCTGCCTCAAGGGTGCTATAGCTCTGGCCTGCCTGACACAGGAGAGGGAAAGAAATCAATAAGCACCATGGAGATCTGACTGGTGGGTCTCTATAAAGACCCCATGTCATATGGGACCGGGGTCAGGAAGTGGACTTGACTGTGGCAGCTAGGCAGGTGTCTTTGGAAAGAAATTTGTAATGTCACTTCAAAAAAAAAGTATTTTTGTCTTGTTTTCTAGTTTTGTTAAATTGTTAAAAAAGACACCATCTAACACTAGCACCCTCTATTTCTTTATCTACTTAATTTTTTTTAAATAAAATGAAATAATAAATAAAACCTTAAACTTCTAACACTAGCATTCTCAATTCTATTTTATTCTGCTTTTCCTTTTATTTATTAAAAACTGTAACCCTCTAACACTAACACTCTCAACTTTATTTCTATTCTATCTACTTTTTATTTAAACTTAACCCTCTAACACTAGCACTCTCAATTCTATTTCTATTCTTTTTACTTTACTTTTTATTTATTAAAAAACAGTAACCCTCTAACAGTAACACTCTCAATTCTATTTTTTATTTTGTTATTTACTTTACTTTTTTTTACCAGTTTATTAAAGTTACTTTTTAATTATTAATTTACCAGTTTATTAAAGTTACCATTTATTAATGGTAACCCTCTAACACTCTCAATTCTATTTTTATTCTATCTACTTTACTTTTCATTTATTAAACAAATTAACCCTCTAACACCAGCACTCTGAATTCTATTTTTATTCTGTCTACTTTTTTATGTTTATTTATAAAAAAACGTAAACCTCTGACACTAGCACTCTTAATTCTATTTCTATTCTATGTACTTTTCTGTTTATTTATAAAAAAAACTTAAACCTCTGACACTAGCATTCTTAATTCTATTTACATTCTGTCTACTTTTCTTTTTATTTTAGTAAAAAAACAAAACTTAACCCTCTAACACCAGCACTCTCAATTCTATTTCTATCCCTTAGCCCTTGAACATTAGCACTCGTAATTATATTTCTATTCTATGTACTTTTCTATTTATAAAAAAAATAATAACCCTCTAACACAGCACTCTCAATACTGTTTCAATTCTATGTACTTTTCTGTTTATTTATAATAAAACTTAAACCTCTGACACTAGCATTCTTAATTCTATTTGTATTCTGTCTACTTTTCTTTTTATTTATTACAAAAACATAACTTAACCCTCTAACACCAGCACTCTCAATTCTATTTCTATTCTATCTGTTTTGTTTATTTATAAAAAACCTTAACCCTTGAACATTAGCACTCTTAATTCTATTTCTATTCTATGTACTTTTCTATTTGTTAAAAAAATAACCCTCTAACACCAGCACTCTCAATGCTGTTTCAATTCTATGTACTTTTCTGTTTATTTATAAAAAAAAACTTAAACCTCTGACACTAGCATTCTTAATTCTATTTGTATTCTGTCTACTTTTCTTTTTATTTATTAAAAAACATAACTTAACCCTCTAACACCAGCACTCTCAATTCTATTTCTTTTCTATCTACTTTTTTATTTATTTAAAAAAACATAACTTGACCCTAACACCAGCACTCTCAATTCTGTTTCAATTCTAGAATGTTCTTTATATTTATTAAAAAACAAAACGTAACTTAAACCTCTAACACCAGCACTTCCATTCTATTTCAATTCTATATACTTTTCTGTTTATTCATAAAAAAATTAAACCTCTAACACTAGCACTCTTAATTATATTTCTATTCTGTCTACTTTTCTTTTTATTTATTAAAATCTAAGCATAATTCAATTCTATTTTTATTCAATCAAATTTTTTATGTATTTAAAAAAACAATCCTCTAACGCTAGCACTCTCAATACTATTTCTATTTTACTTTTACTTTTATTTATTAAAACACAAAGAACGTAATCCTCTAACACTATCACTCTCAATTCTATTTCTATTCTATTTTTCTTTAAAACTTAACTCTAACACTAGCACTCTTAATTCTATTTCTGTTCCATCTACTTTTCTTTTAATTTATATATAAAAAAAAAAAAAAATTTAAATATTGTTCAACTCATTTTGTCTTTAAGTTAGTTTTTCCTGCCCCCATTGGAAGATATGTTTTTATGCTTAGAGTCACTTCATTTGAATATTTTTTGGAGAAAACAGGACTTAGTATCATAAGTAATTTTTTTTTTGATAACAAATTTTTTTTCAGGTACTAATTCATGTGTTTTGGATTTTGTTTATTGTCTGTGTGTGTAGGTCTTCGAGGAGCTCCGGGATATTCACTAGAGCAGGCCCATCATCTCCCTATTGAGATGGACTCACTGATTGGTGAGTTTGACATTTTTGGGTTTTCTATCCCATTCATATCCAAATTTTTCTATCCCATTCATAACTAATTTAAGTATTCTGTTTGTTAAATAGATTTGTTTTTTGGAAGTTGAATGGCTTTAAAACTCTGTAAACATGTCTCTTTCAGCTAACAACTCGGGCACAAACAAACGACAAATTACTGACCTAGTTGACCAGAGCATTCAGATCAACACTCAGTGTTTTGTGGTGACAGCTGATAACCGCTACATCTTGGTGTGTGGTTTCTGGGACAAGAGCTTCCGCGTTTACTCTTCAGACACAGGTAAGTGACACTCAGTGGACATTAAGGAAATTACTTACCCAAAATGTTACATTTTGTCATAAGTTACTCCTGATGGACTTGTATATAACTTCTGAAGCTATACAATAGAATGAAATGAAATTATTTACTTATTATATTCCCCTTCAGTAGCTTCTTAAAGGCATAGTTCACCCAAAAATAAAAATTCTGTCATTAATTACACAGCCTGACTTGACTCAGCCTTAACATGTCGTTCCAAACACAAAACACCTTTGTTCATCTTCAGAACACAAATTAAGATATTTTTTATGAAATCCGAGAGCTTTCTGACCCTGCATAGACAGAAACGCAACTACCACTTTCAAGACCCAGAAAGGTAGTAAGGACATTGTTAAAATAGTCCATGTGACATCAGTGGTACAACCAGTAGATTAAGTCGGCTAAAATCAAATGGGTTTAATTACAGTGTAATGCATTTATTAAGAATTTCTCTGTATAGGTAGATATAGATTTGATAATAAGATTTTATCACGATAGACACAGATTTAACTGCTGTGACACGCAACATGCCTTTATATTTAAAATTGAATCAAACCACTTTTTATAAAAGAACAAGAACATGTTTTTTTATGAAATACCAATGGTTATATAGGGTAATTTATGTATTCTTTATAACAACTTGTTTACCACATTCTCCATTCTTTAAAGCAGACATATTTATTTATATAAACATATTTTGATTAGATAAATATGGTTACTGAAGTGATTCAGTCAAGAGCAGTGAGTGCCACAGAAAATGGCAACTAAATTAGGCTGCTGTCTCTTTAAAACCGGATGCACAGATGCAATGTACTGATACATATCTGATATTCTCCTAACTTTTTATGCTCACTTAAGATGTAACGGAGTGTGTTTACATAAATACTCGTCAAAACGGACAATTCAACATCATTTTGTTTATTTCTTGTAGCACTCATGAGCTGTTCGAGAGGTGCTGCTTCGGTGTGTGCGCTCAGAAAACCGGACCGAATTGAGTTCTCTTTTGCATCGTCAAATTTATCCATATCTCTGCTCTTCTCTTACTCCCAAATATTGACATTTTTTAACATTTTATGAGATGTGTAGCAACTGTATGCTATTATATGTCCCGTCGGATAGATCAATAGGCTATGATACAGTTCAAATGTACGCATCTTACCTACTCACCACACAGCGGATTCGTTCTAAATCATCTCTTCCCAAATCCCTAACATTTTTTTATCTCTTTTTTTATTCATTGATGAAAATGTCAATGGATTTTCATCATAGTTTTTGTCATTCAAAATGAATTTTTGTTTCGTTATTGTCTTGTTTTCATCTCGTTTTCATCTGCAAAAAATGATGTTGATGAAAATTATGACGAAAATGATTTGTCAACGAAATTAACACTGCAACATATTTGTGCTCTGATGAGTCAGGGACAAAAGATACTTACTGTATGTTTGTTTGCAGGCAAGCTCACTCAGATAGTGTTTGGTCACTGGGACGTGGTCACATGTCTGGCACGCTCAGAGTCTTACATCGGAGGTGACTGCTACATTGTGTCGGGATCCAGAGATGCCACTTTGTTGCTCTGGTACTGGAGTGGGCGGCACCATATCATAGGAGACAACCCAAACAACAGTGAGTAGCAACTTAACCTATGGAAATAGTTCACCTAAATACGAAAAACTGACTGAAAACGTACTCACTCTCAGGCCATCCTAGATATACATGAGTTTGTTTGTTCATCAGAACAGATTTGAAGAAATTTTGCATTGCATCTCTTGCTCACCAATGGATGCTCTGCAGTGAATGGGTGCTGACAAAAAGAGAGTCCAAAGTGCTGATTAAAACATCACAATAATCCACAACATGACTTCCAGTGTTACGCATTACAAGTAATTACAAAATAATATTACTTTTTCCAAGGCCCGGTTTCACAGACAGGGCTTAGACTAAGCCAGGATCAGGCCATAGTTCAATTAGGACATTTAAGTAATTTTTCTAAACATGCTTAGAAAAAAACATTACTGGTGTGCATCTTGAGACAACAAAGGCACTGATATAAGATCAATCAGTGCTATTTTGTTTCAGTTTAAACAGCTCACTTACATTTTAGTCTAGGATTAGGCTTAAGCCTTGTCTGTGAAACCGGGGGATTATGTTTTAACTGACAAGAAAATATCTTTTACTTTTTCAAATAAAAAAGTAATTTATTGATAAAAAAGTTCTCCTGTCCCCTTGTTACTTTAGTTCTAGAAAAAATGTGAACATGCATTAATTCATCTCACTCACTTAAAAAACAGATACAGTATTCCTCAAAATGAATTAAAACAGAACAGAGAAATTCAATGCAAACCTGCAATAATTGACTGTTAAATATTACAAATATCCTTTATGTATTTAATCCCATTTTATGAACCGATATCTTTGCTGCTGACCTTCAATGATCCAATTCATCCATACTAATAAGCAAAAATTACTTCAAGATAATCTAACATTTGTTTTCCTATCTTACATTTGCCAAAAAATAGAACTTTTTATATTAAAAACAAACAAACAAGCACTGCCCAGATTTAAAAAGTAACGCAACAGTAACGTAACGCATTACTTTCTATAAAAAGTAACTAACGTAATTAGTTACTTTTTTAGGGAGTAACTCAATATTGTATGAATAAGTAACTTTCCCCAACACTGATGACTTCAATCCAGCAACAACATCTTGTGAAGCAAAAAGCGGCTTGTTTGTAATAAACAAATCCATCATTAGAATGTGTTTTAACTTTGAATTGTTGCTTCTTGCTAAGAAGTCATTTTTTGAACAATTTAAGCACAATTACCTCAATATTGAGTATACTACATTATACAATCATGCAAGAATAGACATTAATATTAGATGTTGCATTAATAATGGAGGAGATTATAAAAACTCACACATTAGGCAACATTATGTTATTTTTTCATTTTTCATTCTTTTATTAATCACTGTACTAACAAAAGCTATTATTGCATAACAAATGAATGCATTACAGCTCCTAATTGTTCTAGGAACCCTTGCTACTGAAACCAGAAAGTTGTTTTTTTTGTAACATGAGCTGCGAATACGATAATAAGAAAACAAGTCTGCACGTCTGAGCTTGCTTTTGTGGGTGTTTTGCGAAGATATCTGTGCGTTTGTGGCGTGGATGTTTATTAGATGCATTGTCCTTGTTTCTACGTGTCATGAGCTGTGGTTTAGGTGAGCGTGTTCTCTAATTAACTTCAGTGATGCTCAGACAGTTAATTAAGGATTTCAGCTCCACTGCCTCCAATTAGCGAGGTACAGCCCTGCTCCTGTTTTCAAAGCACAGGATACAAAACTCCCATGATATTCACACACAACTGCGTACTGTGTGCCCTCACAAAGGAGACTAATGCTCTGTAGGCTGGAAACTGGAGGGAGTTACGAACAAAGAACTATTTATATATAATGATATATATATAATATATAATATAATTTTATCAAGCATATGGTCATTATGTCATGCAATATAATAATAAAGTAATAAAGTCATGTTAAGAGTGAAACTAATGCATATTATTTATATTTAATTATTTATTGGAACATAATAATAATAACAATTATTATTATTAAATATTTTACTATTAATGCCTTGTTTAATAAATAAATAAGTTGAGCCTCTCCTCTAAGAAATAAACAGTGATGATGATAATAATAATAATAATAATAATTATTATTATTATTATTGTTATTATTATTATTATTAGTAGTAGTAGTATTAATAAAAAGTAAAAAAAAATAACAATAATAATAATAATAATAATAACAAATATGTTGAGCCTGAGCCACTATATATTTTTTTTTTTGTCCAAAATCCTAAAATATGTAATAATAATAATTATTATTATTATTACTGCATATATTAAGATTATTGGTTTGTCATTATCCATTAAAAGAATTTGTCCATGAACTCGATGAATATGTCCTCTAATAAATTAATAATAGTAATTATTATTAATATTATTATTAATAATAATAATGAAAGGTCCAAGTCCCAAATCTTAAAATATTTAATAATAATAATAAGTATTATTATTGTTCTTGTTGTTACTAAATATTTTAAGATTAATGCTTTGCCATTATTGATTAAAAAAGAATTGTACATGTCCAAATATTTAATAAATAAATACATAAATATGCTGAGCCTGTCCTTTAAGAAATTAACAGTTATAATAATGATTATTATTATCATTATTATTGATAATTAAAAAATGTCCGAAATCTTAAAATATTTAATATTAATAATAACAGTAATAATCATAATAATTAATTGGTATTATTATTATTCATTAATCATCTAAAAAATAATTGTCCATGTCCAAAATTGTCTTCGAATGGATGAATATGTTGAGCCTGTACTCTAAGAAATGAATAGTAATATAAATAATAATAAGTATTAGTATTAGTATTATTACAAAATGTTTCACGATTATTGCTGTCATTATTGTTAAAAAAATAACTGTCCATATCCAAAATCCTTAAAAACATAAAAAATAATAATTATCTAATATTTCAAGATTAATGCTTTGTCATTATTAATTAAAAAATAATTGTCCATCTCCAAAATTGGCATTAAATGGATATGTAATAATAATAATAATAATTATTATTATTATTATTATTAAATACTTTAGTTTACTTAATATTAATGCTTTGCCAGTATTATTTAAAAAAAGAATTGTTCATGTCCAAAATCCTAAAATAAATAAATAGCATTATTAGTATTACTTTTATGAAATATTTTAGGATCATTGCTTTTCCATTATTAATTTAAAAAAGAATTGTCCATGTCCAAAATTGGCTTCAAAATTGGCATCAACTGAAAATGTTGAGCCTGTCCTATAAAAAATGAACAGTGCCCTCTAGTGATGTATTTCTGAACAATTTTGGGGAGCACATTCAATAAATTATTTAATGCATTTTTCTAGTAAATAATTTTATTTTATATTTAAAAACTAAATTAAACAAAGAATAAATCAATATATATATATTTATATTGTATTTTTGAGTTTTTGTACTATTTTAATAATCTTTATTATGACTACAAATCCTGGGTGATGTTATTCGTATTTATTTCATAATTTTATTGCTTCGTATTTATTTCCTTATTACTTTATATTTTCTACTCTTTAATTTTTTCCTTTTCTTTTCTTTATTGTGATCTTATGTTTTCATTAACATGCAGTATATAACCAAGTTTGCAGGAAAGACTTTTACCCCAGGCAAAACTTTCACCGTTACGCACACGTACACACTCCATAAACCTAATTCTGGTGTCATTATGTGATCTAAAGTGGACTGCTCTCATTTAATGCAAAAGTGTTTTATTTTCCCTCATTATATATTCCAGACTTGCACCCAAAATTCTTTGAGGTTGCTAAAACAATATCAGTCTATGGGTAAAAAATAACAAACCCTCATCAGCGTGTGTTTTTGTGTTAATGATAAGTTCAGCTGTGCTTCATCAACCTTCCCCACACTGCACTTTTTTCATCCGTCTCTCAATGGAGAGTGTCAGGATGAGAACATCCATGAATATTCAGCAGATATCCGAGCACCGGCCCCTGAGGCACTCCGACATGGTGTAGAAATTGATTTCACAGTTGCCCGAGAAAGCCGGAGTGTGTCTTAAATGTGCAATGATTAAAATGCCGTCCGGCTCAATCAAGGCCCCGGTGCTTCACGACCCCAGCAGCCGTTCTCCAATTTACACCTCTTAATTGTGTCGCCGTACCGCTGGGGTTTAGCGTGAGGGTTTAGAAGGGCCCGGGTGCGGACTGATTAAATCTTTTGTGATGAAGGTGATCTGGGATCTCCCCAGGGATCCGGCGCTGACACACGTCCCCACCCAGATCACTGACAGCTGGGCTTAGCGCTGTCAGACGGGCCCCTGTGGAGAACTCACGTATTGATCAAGGCCTGAGTAACCTTTGATCGCTTGCCAACTTTAAAAAAACATCTGGATTTGTAGCGGTCATTCTATTGATTCCTGAGTTCATTTAATGGTGCTCTGCATGCAAAGTAATGGCATGTGTCTTAATTATGTGGATGTTAAAGAACTTAGTGTTAATTAAAAATAGAAAAGATCTCAATTACTGGGATGAACCTTCTCTCTGTGCTTTATTATGAGCTTTGTTTTATAAATCCCTCAGCATGTATAGCACAAAATGTTGATGCAGTAAAAAAAAAAAACTCACACACAAAATGTGTCCACCTCAAGGGTAAGTTCATCCAAAAATGAAAATTCTGTCATTATTACTCACCCTCATGTTGTTCCAAACCCGTAGGACCTTCGTTCATCTTCGGAACACAAATGCACAGAGGGTAAACTTCTGGTGAAACGTAATTTGTTGCTGTGGTATATTTATTATTTATTTAGTACTGACCTAAATAAGATATTTTACATAAAAGACATTTACATATGGTCCACAAGAGAAAATAATAGTTGAATTAATAAAAAATGACCCTGTTCAAAAGTTTACATACGCTTGATTCTTAAAACTGTGTTGTTACCTGAATAATCCATAGCTGTGTTTTTTTTGTTTAGAGATAGTTGT
This sequence comes from Garra rufa, assembly GCF_049309525.1. Taxonomy (NCBI): domain Eukaryota; kingdom Metazoa; phylum Chordata; class Actinopteri; order Cypriniformes; family Cyprinidae; genus Garra; species Garra rufa. Next base: position 13,327,405 of record NC_133374.1, read on the forward strand.
TTATGAGTCCCTTGTTTGTCCTGAACAGTTAAACTGCCCGCTGTTCTTCAGAAAAATCCTTCAGGTCCCACAAATACTTAGGTTTTTTAGCATTTTTGTGCATTTGAACCCTTTCCAACAACGACTGTATGATTTTGAGATCCATCTTTTCAATCTGAGGACAACTGGGGGACTCATATGCAACTATTACAGAAGGTTCAAACGCTCACTGATGCTTCAAAGGAAAAACGATGCATTAAGAGCCAGGGGTGAAAACTTTTGGAATTTAAGTTTTTTTGGGGAATTTAACTTATTTTGTCTTCTGGGGAACATATAAGTATCTTCTGTAACTTCTGAAGGGCAGTACTAAATGGAAAAAAAAAAAAAAAAGATATTTAGGCAAAATAAGAATAATGTACACATATTCATTACATTCGAAAGTTTTCACCCCCAGCTCTTAATGCATCTTAATGCATTTTCCTATATTCTGAAAGCTTCTGGATCTCAAAATCATACAGTCAATGTTGGAAAGGGTTCAAATACACAAAAATGCTAAAAAACCAAAGAATCTGTGGGACCTAAAGGATTTTTCTGAAGAACAGCAGGCAGTTTAACTGTTCAGGACAAACAAGGGACTCATAACAACCATCACTAAACAAAACAAAAAAACAGCAGTGGATCATTAGGATAACAGCGCAGTATTTGGAATCGAGTGTATGTAAACTTTTGAACGGGGTAATTTTTATAAATTCAACTATTATTTTCTCTTGTGGACTATATGTAAACATCTTTTTATGTAAAATGTCTTATTCAGGTCAGTACTAAATAAAAAAATAACACGCATTTTCCCTCATATTTTGGTCAAGTAATTATAATTTAGCAGATTCTGCAAGGTGTATTTAAACGTTTTACTCTCGCAGAAACCTTTCCCGACTCGTTCTTGTCATACTGAGAAACGTAAAAAAATTACAATCACCGTAAATAATGGTAGCAGTAATAGCATGCAGTTTTGTGTTATTTAACAACATATTTTTATATCCCGAGTCTGATAATCCCAAGAGAGTACTTAGACACGCAATTGTACATTTAAATACTGATGCTAATTGTTTAGGCTAATGTTGGCTAGCTAGCGATCTCGTAAACAACATCATTATGGTACTACTAATAATCCATAACTTACCTTCATAGTCATAACCATAACGTTACATTCTCTGAACTACTTTGTAAGCTGTGCAGTGAAATTCACTTTAAAGATTCACTTTTCATTCATGAAGACATGAAGACAGCTCAGTTTTTTCACGTCTTGCATTTGGATTTATTATAAAATGACTGTTATAAGACATTTTAGTACTTTTGTACTCAGATATGAAGTAGCCTATAGCAAGTGCTGGAAGTCATTTCTCGTCATTTAAACAATAAATAAATAAGCCCAGACACCAACAACCTAAAACCTGAATGAGCTGGCTTGTCTAAAACCAGGAAGTAACCATGCATATAGTCCATTAAGATATTTTTGATGAAATCCTAGAGCATTCTGACCCTGCATAGACAGCAACACAACACATTCAAGGCCCAGAAAGGTAGTAAGAACATTGTTAAAATAACCCATGTGACATCAGTGCTTCAACCGCAATGTTGTGAAGCTACAAGAATACTTTTTGTGCACAAAGAACTCATATTATAAGCCACATGTTATTTATATTCCTTCTTTTGTGTTCCACAGAATGTGTTTGGAACATGAGCAGTAAATGATGAACCAATTTTCAATTTTAGATGAACTAATCCTTTAAACCAGTCATTCCCAAAGGCGGGGTCCCGACCCACAAGTGGGTCGCGGGAAATATTGTATGGGTCGCCAAGTCGAGCACTATTTTTCAGTGCGCTATATACTCTTGATTAAAATTTATATGTGTAGTTCACCTATTAGCCGCACGAGGGAGCTCGTTGTTTTCTTCTTCTGCTTTCTTTTTTGTTGTTGTTGTTCTTTAGCTGCGCTCTGCATCGCCTGTTTCATACTCCGTCTGCAGTGCGTATGCGTTGCGTATTTTTTTCCGCACCCATGTTAACGGATTGGAGCGTTCACACTGCACGCGGTTGCAGTCCAGCAGTGCGTCCCAGAAGCAGTGCGTTTGCAGCAGAGCAGCGATCATTTCGGCAGAGTCTATTTTTTGCTGTGCTGCATTAAAGTGACAGCGCATTGTTCGCTGTAAAAATGAACATGGATTGACACGAAAATGTCCCATAAATGCATATAAATGAAGTCCACTTTTTCACAGTCAACACGTGGCTTTTTGGCTAGGTTTAAAATAAGGAAAAGTGCAGTTTTAAAGAAAAAGGCAACATAATACGTGCACTTGTCCAGGCAGAAAAGTTCTTTAAAGCATTGTTTTTAATAAAGATTTAATGCGAAAGAAAAGCATGAGAGCCGACTGTTTCTGTCTGTGGTAAGTTTTAATTAAAATATTTTTTGATAGCCCAATTTCAATTAGAAAAGGAAGCTATAGCTATGTGTTGTGTTTAAATGTGTTGCAACTTGCTTGAGCAACTTAATATACAAATCTAGAAGTCAAGTGCATTGAATAATATGTTGTTTTTTATTGAGTTTAAACGTGAAAATGTCTGTTACTGTATTAGTGTACTGTGATAAAAGAGGATCACAATGCTGAAAAAGCACTTGTGGATTTGAAATCAAAATAACGGATAAATATTGTGTTTGTGGTAAACAGCATTTTCTGCAAATCTGCATTTTACTTAAATAAAAAAATGTGCTTTGTCAAATATCTGTATCTCTTTTAAATAGTTAAGTGGAAGCATGACCTTAAAAATGGTCACACATATTTTGTTAATGCATAAATTCTCTTCGTGATATATGAACTATATGGGCTTAATGTTTATTGGGTCACAAGGATTTATTGACTTTAAAATGTGGGTCCCCAGAAAAAAAGTTTGGGAAACACTGCTTTAAACCATTGAAACACACACACACGCACACCTTCTCCGAAAGCGATGTTTAATCCATCTGGAAACATAATGTTGATCCCCCTGGCTAATAATTACTGTTCCCTATCAGTCGGTCCGTTCGACGTCTCGTCGAGACCGACGAATTGGGATATCGCCTGGATAGACCAATCTACTTCGTGTGTATACAAACGAGCCAATGAATATTGGCATGCATGATTGCAGCCAGCTGCGGCTGATCACAGCGTGAGCATATAATACGCAGCAGGTGCATGCATCATCAAGCTTTCGCTTCGGAGCTGGACCATTATTGTGGAACGAGCCAAGAAGCAACACTCACCTTCCTTTGTCTCTTTTGTGTTGGCGGCACGGCGCTTCAGCGGCGTGGTCTTCCGTGTCGAGTGGAAGCACACAGCTGGTCTTCACCATCCACCTTCTGTGTTGCTGCGGCCATCTCCCCTGTGCGCCTCAGCATTAAAAGAGCAAATTCCTAAAAGAGCAATTTTTGAAAAGAGTGAATTTCTAAAAAAGAGCTCCACGGGTTGAGCGTCTTTTTAAAGACGAGGCGTCATGCCTTTCTCCCCGTGCGTTTCTGGGTGCGGCCGTTTCCTGGCGCCGGGTGATGGCCACGCACACTGCCTCACGTGTCTGGGCTTACAACACGCTGAGGCAGCGTTCGTGGATGAGTCATGTCCTCATTGTGGGGGGATGACCATCACGGAGCTGCGGACCAGACTCCGTTTCCTGCAAAGGGGCGGGGTTCCAGTCCCTCTGCCCAGAACGAACGTTCCTCCAGGCAAACGCCGGGGGGGCGTTGTCGCTGGAAGCAGAGGGCTGCCCGGTCTGACGGTGACGGTGAGGAACCCCCCGCCCATTCCATCGGCGGGGGCTCCTCCTTCCACCGACACTCCGTCGCCACCGGGGCTCTCAGGGGAGCGGGTTGGACCTCCCTTAGGGGTACCGCCCGTTACTTTTGGGGCCCCCCCCGACGAACAGATGTCGGTTGCAGCATCGGGGGGAGAGCCAGACCTCTCTGAGGAGGAGGAGGGCACACTGTCGTCCACTGGGCGGTCAGCGGTGCCCGATACTGACCCGGAGATGATGGCTATGCTTGCCCGGGCCGCCGAGAGGGTAGGGCTTGAATGGAACCCTCCATCACGTCCCGACCCCTCCCGGCTGGATGACTGGTATCTCGGGGTGGCCCGCGCTGGTTCTCAGCGCCCCACCCCGGTGCCATTCTTCCCGGAGGTGCATGAAGAACTCACCCGAACGTGGACGGCACCTTTCACTGCCCGAAACCGCTCGAGTGGGACTTCCTCCCTAACCACCCTTGATGGCGGACCAGCGCGGGGATACACGGCCGTCCCGCCGGTGGAGCGTGCGGTTGCGATGCAACTGTGTCCGGGCGCCGCTTCCACCTGGCGGGGCAACAATCCGTCGCTCCCGTCCCGGGCCTGTAGGCACTCGTCGGCTCTGATCGGCAGTGCCTATGCGGCCTGCGGCTCCGCTGGTTCCGCCCTTCACGCTATGGCGTTGCTACAGGTGCATCAGGCCCAGGCACTGAAAGTCCTGTACGAGGGTGGTCACGACCCAGAAGTTCTCCGTGAACTTCGTATCGCCACGGACCTCGCGCTACGTGCGACGAAGGTGACCGCGCGGTCTCTGGGTCGTGCCATGTCCACCATGGTGGTCCAGGAACGCCATCTCTGGCTGTGTCTGGCTGATATGAGGGACTGCGATAAGACCAGGTTCCTCGACGCTCCGGTGTCCCAGACCGGCCTCTTCGGCGACGCTGTGGAGAACTTTGCCCAGCAGTTTTCCGCGGCCAAGAAGCAGACTGAGGCCATCAGTCACATCCTGCCCCGGCGTACAGCTGCTGCCTCCACCCGTCCGCCGGCGGCACCCCAGTCTGCTCGTCGCCGAGGGCGGCCCCCGGCTTCCGCCTCCGCTCCACAGCAGCCACCGCAGCAGCCT
>NC_133374.1:13332815-13475369 GCF_049309525.1 Garra rufa
ATATATATATATATATATATATATATATATATATATATATATATATATATATATATATATATATTATTTTAATATCTTAAGTTATACTGTTTGCAACTATTTAGATATATTTGATATTCAAATTTGAAATATATTTTAGCCCATTAAAATTTCAAATAAATATTTGAAATTTATTTTGGCCCTAAAAAATAAATAATTAAATTAAATTAAATTAAATTAAAAATCTTTAAATATTAAAAAAAAAAAAAAAAAAAATGTTAACTACTAATGTAGTTTAATGTAGATAAATAAAGTAAAATAAATCCTTAAAGTATACTGCAGCTATTTAGATTTGTATATTCAATATTGACATTTACATTTATATCTGAAATATATTTTGGCCCACATAAAAATAAAATAATAAATCCTTAAGTTATCCTGTTTACAACTATTTAGGTATTTAAATTAGATATTTATTTTATATTTATAAAAAAAAATAAAAATAAAAAAATAAATAAAATAAAACAAATCCTTAAGTTATCCTGTTTACAACATTTTTTTTTAGATATTTAAATTAGATATTTATATAATATTTATATAAAATAAAATAAAATAATTAGAAATCCTTAAGTTATACTGCAGCTATTTAGATTTTTATATTCGATATTCACATTTATATTTATATTTGAAATATATTTTGACCCCAAAATGCATTTATAGTTTATATTCTATATACAAAGCTGTTATTTGCTGAAATAATTCCCAAACTATTGCATTTAAAGCGAATCTTCTCACTTGACACGCCTTATGATAATTGCATTGAAAAACTAGTTAGAAGTTTTCCAGTACTTTTGGAGGACAGTTATGAAATCATATCTAGTGAAAGTTACAGAGAAGAGGGATTGTGGATTTTATATTATACAGCTGACATGCTCAAGATTGTTTAGTGTTGACTATGAACTTTAAAGCCCTCACATCTTGAACAAATCGACTTTCTCTTTGTCAGTGTCATGTAGTATTTTGAAGAACGTCCTCACATTATTACTAGTAATGTTTCTATGTGTAGTTTGTAATGGCCGTCAAGTACATTAGGTGATATCGCTGTAACAAATTGTCTTGTAAATTGTTTTTCATTTTATATCGATCTGTCCAACATTATAAAACAAAATAGTTTTTACAAGTGTTGTCTGTTTCTGTCCAGCATCGAATTTTAGTTTGCCGTTTACCTCTCCAAGGGACCAACTAACCCACTAGCTTTCATTACAGGGAAAGTTTAGTGCATTTCAAGAAGGAAGTAAGCTGAAGTTTGACATGATTTTGTCGTTTGGGAATTTGGAGAAAGTTTTCCACTGCAGTCGTGTTCTTCTAAACATACTGCAGCTTTCTCAGTCTCCGAAATCTACTTTAAAGTTAAGTGCGAAGTTGTCTAGAGGGGCAGAATGAAATTTAAATGTACTGCAAAATTCTAACTCACCATTGCTTGCATTACATTTTTTTTATGTTTTTAAAGTCTCAGAATTTATACAATTTTTATTATTTAATTATATTATTTAATAGTATTTATTTATTTATCTCTCTGTCTTTATTTATTTATCTAGCATTGTCATTTATAATAAAAATTATAATAATTATAAAACATTAATAATAAATCATTTATAATAACAAATAAGTAAATATAATAATAATAATAATAATAATAATAATAAAATACATAGCCAAAAGACTTTCTGACTTTTATTATTATTATTATTATTATTATTATTATTATTGTTGTTGTTGTTGTTGTTGTTGTTGTTGTTGTTGTTGTTGTTGTTGTTATTATTATTATTATTATTTAACAGTATTAGATATTTTTATTTATCAATCATCATTTATAAAAAAATTAATAATAATTATAAAACATTTATAATAAAATAATTTATATAAAAAATAAATAATAATAATAATACACAGGCAAAATACTTTTTAATTATTTTGTTAGGTTTATGTTGGTCTTTAAGTCTCAAATTATTACATTTGTATTATTACATTTGATTATTTTATTTAATTATTATTTAAAAATCATTTATTTATTTATTTAATACTTTATTTAATATTAGTATTACAACAACAACAACAATATGTTTTATTATTTAATAGTTATTTAATTCTGTATTTATGTTTTGTTTGTTTATCATCATTTATAATAATATTAGTATTAATAATAATAATAATAATAATAATAATAATAATAATAAAATATTTACAAAAAAATTTGCAACTTTGTTATATGTATTAATTACCTATTGAATTAATAATTCTGTTTCAATAACAATTCAGTAATTTTTTGTGAGGTCACTGTGAGTAAATATAAAATATAAATGTTTTAGTTTATATAATAAGCATTATAATATTTTAATTTGTTTTTGTTAATTTTGTAATTTTGTTAATTTATTTGCTTTTATCATAATTAAATACATTTTAAATTGTTATATTATTTTGTTATATAATTTGTTTTATTGTGGGTATTATTATTATTATTATTATTATTATTATTATATGAAAAAGCTTTAGTTGTAAATGAGGTCAAATTAATATAACATTTTATCTTATTTGTTTTTTATCATGAACAATTATTTTTAATTGTTATGATAATAATAATAATAATAATAATAATAATAATAATAATAATAATAATAATAATAATAATAATAATAATAAATATTGTTATTGTTATTATTTAAAGCTTTGGCTCTCAATGTAGTCTTTTCCTTTCTCTGTGAGTGCTGGAATTGCATTGGATCTTGGCCGATATTGTTATTCTGGAGGATGTATTGGATTTCCCTAGATACACAACACACTCAAGCACTTTACATCATTGCAAGGATATAATGTAATATTCACATTTACCCAGCATAATACTGGATTGATTTTCAACCATGAGGATGCTCCCTAAGTGTCTCCATGTCCATCAGCGGAGTGGAGCTTCATCTTCAAAAAAATCAATAACTTGCTTACATCTCATTGGAAACAGGGCATTTCCTAAAGAGATTTTACGATGAAAAGCATCTACTAGTGGCTGCGTAACATACAAAGAAGACATCGATATGGTGTATTGACAGCTTGACTGGGATGAAAAGGGGGCCAGAACTTTTGATGGAAATGGACATTGGAAAATGCATTGGACTAAATGCAGTGGACTGCACTACAACACTGGGGTCTTGAGTCAGTTTTTTTTTTTTTTTTACTACTGTTTGAAATTGTCACGTCAACTTAAATGCTCTTCACTTGTGCAGCAAGAATCAGAAAATAAACAGCACTATTAATAACCTAAATATATTAAGACAAAAACATATACAATTATTAAATTATAAGTTATTATTCATAGTTAATTTGTTTTGTAACATTTTTAAATAATTATTAAAATATTCCAACAAATTATTTAAATATTACATTATTGTATAAGAATGCATTTATATAATACTAAAATTAATAAAAAATATTACCTACGTACACATTATTATTATTATTATTATTATTATTATTATTCAAACATTTTTGTGAATTTCATGTAAATATAAAAGTAATTAAAAAGTTTTAACATATACTAAAATATAATACAAATAAAATGTAATATTAATATTGATATTAAGTTGTTGTTGATGATGAGCTATAACAATTCACTTATTATTAAAATATTAATAATGTAAATATTTATTATTATTATTATTATTATTGTTGTTGTTGTTGTTGTTGTTGTCGTCGATGAGTTATAACAATTCACTAATTATAATATATTAATAGTTTAATATTTATTATTATTATTATTATTGTTATTATTGTTGTTGTTGTTGTTGTTGTCATCGTCGATGAGTTATAACAATTCACTTATTATTAAAATATTAATAATGTAAATATTTATTATTATTGTTGTTGTCGTCGATGAGTTATAACAATTCTCTTATTATTAAAATATTATTAATGTAAATATTTAATATTATTAATTTTGTTGTTGTTGTTGTTGATGAGCTATAACAAATCACTTATTAAAATATTAATCATGTAAATATTTATTGTTATTATTATTATTGTTGTTGTTTGTTGTTGTTGTCGTCATCATCGTCATTGATGAGTTATAACAATTCACTAATTATAAAAATATTAATAGTTTAATACTTATTATTATTATTATTATTATTATTATTATTATCTTTTAGGTTATGACTGTTATGACTAACTTACTGTTAATTTTTTAATTAATATTTAAACAATAAAGTGAAAACTAATGCATGTCATCATTTATTGTAATATATATTTCAGATTATTTAAGTTTAATTAATTTTTTCCAGTTATAAATAACTTGTTTGTCAATTAATTAATGAATATAACATATTATACAATTTTAAATAATTATTATTATTATTGCTGTTTTTAATTATTATTATTATTATTATTATTATTAATAATTTATTTATTTATAATAAAAATTGTTTGTATAATAACACTCAAAATGTCATAATTTATAATAATTTTCAAATTGTTTTTGTGTACACAATTATAAATAAGTAATCAGTTAGATTAATTAATAAATTAATAGATTATAGATTAATGGATACATTAATTAGATTCATAAAAATAAATTGTTTTTGTACAATAACAATAATAATAATAATTACTATTATTATTATTATTACTTTTGATACAGTGTTTAAAATATTAATTAAAGTGTTTGATTTATTTGATATATTATTATTATTATTATCATCATTATCATTATTATTGTTGTTGTTGTTAATGAGTTATAACAATTCACTTATTAAAATATTTATTATTATTATTATTATTATTAATGTTGTTGTTGATGATGAGTTATAACAATTCACTTATTATTAAAATATTTATGTAAACATTATTATAATTATTATTACTATTATTATTATTACTTTTGATACAGTGTTTAAAAGTAGTTACAACTAACTTTTCTGTTATTTATTTTATATTATTATTATTATTATCGTTGTTGTTGTTGATGAGTTTTAACAATTCACTTATTAAAATATTTATTATTATGTTTTGTTATTATTATTAAAGTTGTTGTTGAGTTATAACATTAACATTAGATTCATAAAAATAAATATTACTTGTTTTTGTACAATAATAATCATAATAATAATTATTATTGTTGTTATTATTATTATTACTTTTGATACAGTGTTTAAAAGTAGTTACAACTAACTTTTCTGTTATTTATTTGATACATTTTATGTATATAACACAATTAAAAATTTCACCATTTATAATAATTTTCTAATTGTGTTTTATCTACACATTTTCACAAAACAAATATTATTGCAGAATTTCAATTAATATGAATCTAATAAAATAGCCTATACTAAAATACAGTCAGTACTTCATTTGTTGTTATTTGTTTGTTTATTTGTTTGTTTGTTTTGTTCTCTATAATTACTGGTATTAGCATTAGACAATGAAAAATACATATTAACAAACATACTTCCTTCTTAAAATAATAATGTTCTGTTAACTTGTGTCAGCAAGTAGTATTAAGTGGGAGGTTTTGATTGCCCTAATTCAGTGTTGATGCTGAGGTACCTTGTTTTGATTTTTTTTTTCCTCCATTGTGGTTGAGCGCTGGTTCCGCGTGTTTTGCCGTGTCACGACTAAAGATCCACATTAGCGTTGTTTTAGTAGAATGGATCATTGGATTGAGCTCTTATGAAACATTCAGCATGCTGCCATGCTCTGACGCATTGAACAGCGCTCGTCATTTGTTGGATGCGGCCTCTCACATCACAGCATGATCCTATTTATTTATTTTGAATTATTTACCATGATCCGCCTCATGTTGGCAGCACTTCGGCAAAAGCTAATTAGCCGAGAACTGGCCGTCGCTCGTTGAAAGCATACTGACTAACACAAATGCATTGAAACAATGAATTCATTCATTCCACCTGCTGCGTTTGAAAAGAAAATCTGCAAACTAGTGAAGTATTTAGATATTAGTTTTCTTTCAAACACATAAAATTGAGTGTAAAAACACACTCATATTCTCTGTTTAGTTTTAATGAGCAAAATTCCCCCTTCTCCCAACTTGAAGGTGATTTGAGCCCTCAAGCTATTTGAGGAGAAATCTTAATATTCCGGCCTTGTTCTTTCTAAATTAGAATTCTCTTAATGTGGTTTTAAGTCGGGGAATTAGCACTCAAACACAGCATTGTGATTGTCAATTAATCATGCATTATGTTCTCATCATCTCTCATGATAGTTGGATTAGTCGTCAGCGACATTCAGATGAGGGGAAATTGCATTTCTGATTTCCTGTACTCAAATCAGCTCGGATTAGCATGTTGATTATTTCAGAGCAAGGAGAATGTGATTCACGCCATTGTGTCTTTGATTCAGTCTTGTGGGATTCTGCGGATACGTTCAATTTAAGGTTAAAATGAGGCAAGTGCAGTTTCTAGGAAAAAAAAGCATTTATTGGTAAAATATTAATATAATACAAAAATGTAACTACAAAAATATTGTTTGTACCTTAAAATAAAGTAAAAAACATCAAACCATCAACATAGCGGAGTTATTAATATGTTTATTATATTTGTAATCAAACAATTTAAGTGTTTTAAAAGTTTACCTAGTGTAATTTCTTTGTTCTTTAGTTTGCCATGTTTAGTTTTAGTTTTTATTTTAGTTCAGTTTAGTCTTTGTTCAGTTTCATTGTTTAGATTCATTGTTAAACAAAAATTGCTAAGCAAATTGCTAAGTGTTTTTATTAATAAAATGTGGTAAATTTACAGTTAAAATGGTTATTTAGTTTTATTGTGGTGTTTTGTTTAGTTATTTTTCTTTCACTTTGTTTAGTTTCATTGTCTTATTTAGTTTAGATGTGCTTTATTTAGTTTGTTTGGTTTTGTTTAGTTTTATGGATTATGTTATTTAGTTTAATTGTGTTGTGTTGTGTTTATTTAGTTGGTTTGGTTTCATTTTGTTTAGTTTTTATTGTGCTGTTATTTCGTTTAATTGTGTTGTGTTATAATTTGTTTGGTTATGTTTTGTTTAGTTTTGTTGTGCTGTTTTGTTTAGTTACTTTCATTTCATTTTGTTTATTTTCATTGTTTTGTTATTTAGTTTTAATTGTCGTTATTTTAGTTTTTTTTTGTTTCATTTTGTTTAGTTTTGTTGTGCTGTTATTTTGTTTAATTGTGTAATGTTATAGTTTGTTTGCTTTTATTTTATAATACTTTTATTTCATTTTGTTTATTTTCATTGTTCTGTTATATAGTTAATTGTGCTTTATTTAGTTTGTTTGGTTTCATTTTGTTTAGTTTCATTGTGCTGTTATTTAGTTTGTGTTGTGTTATAGTTTGTTTGGTTTGGTTTTTTTTGTGCTGTTTTGTTAAGTTTTAACTGTTAACTTTTGTTTAATTTCATCATTATGTGTTTAGTTTGGTTTCATTTTGGTTGGTTTAGTTTTTAGTTTTGTTGTGCTGTTGTTTCATTTTGTTTATTTGCATTGTGCTGTTGTTTAGTCTAGTTGTGCTTTGCTATTTAGTTTTTTTGTGTTGTGTTGTTTTGTTTAGTTTAATTGTGCTTTATTTAGTTTGTTTGGTTTTGTTTAGTTTTGTTGTGCTGTTTTGTTTAGTTACTTTTGTTTCATTTAGTTTGTTCATTGTGTCGTTATTTAGTTTAGTTGTGCTTTGCTATTTAGTTTGTTTGGTTTTGTTTAGTTTAGCTTTTTTGTGCTTTTTGTTTAGTTACTTTTGTTTAATTGTTTTGTTTCATTGTTCTGCTATTTAGTTTTAATTGTGCTTTTAATTTTTTTTTTTCAGTTGGTTTGGTTTCATTTTGTTTAGTATTATTGTGCTGTTATTTAATGTAATTGTGCTTTATTTAGTTTGTTTGGTTTGGTTTTGTTTAGTTTCATTGTGCTGTTATTTAGTTTATTTGTGTTGTGTTATTTGTTTGGTTTCATTTTGTTTAGTTTTGTTGTGCTGTTTTGTTAAGGTACTTTCGTTTAGTTTCATCATTATGTGTTTAGTTTGGTTTCATTTTGTTTGGTTTAGTTTTTAGTTTCGTTGTGCTGTTTTTGTTTCATTTTGTTTATTTTCATTGTGCTGTTGTTTAGTCTAGTTGTGCTTTGCTATTTAGTTTTGTTGTTTTGTTTTGTTCAGTTACTTTTATTTTGTTTAGTTTAATTGTGCTTTAATTAGTTTGTTTGGTTTTGTTTCGATTTGTTGTGCTGTTTTGTTTAGTTACTTTTGTTTCTTTTTGTTTGTTCATTGTGCCGTTTTTTAGTTTAGTTGTGCTTTGCTATTTAGTTTGTTTGTTTTTGTTTAGTTTAGTTTTGTTGTGCTGTGTTGTTTAGTTACTTCTGTTTCATTTTGTTTAGTTTTATTGCAGCTGCAATTACTGGCCAATGCATTTGCTGGAAAAATTAAACATTGGTAAACATTTACTGGTAAAATATTACTATACCAACCCTAGTTAAACAATTAAACAAAAAAATAGTGCATAGTACTTACAATATACTTAAAAAAGTGACCATCACGGGATTAGTATCCTTGTTTTCTATTAAATATTTTAATAAGTGTTTTAAAGTCTGAATGTAATGTAAAAAATGGCTTTTGATTTAAGTAAAACATGTTATAGTTGAGTTTATCTTAGAGCTCAGGATCCCTGTTTGTTTTACGCAGTAATATCAATAAGGAAATTCAAATGAATGCTTTGTTTGTTTGTGTATGCAGATGAAAAGACATGTGGGCCGCATGAATTTCGCTGCAAGGACAACAACTGCATACCGGACCACTGGAGGTGTGACGGCCAGAGCGACTGCAGCGACAATTCGGATGAGGAGAACTGCAGTATGTGATTCTGCATTTAATCTCATATTTAACTTCTACAACGGTATACAGTGAATAGTTTAACAAAAACGTCCTCTGTAGATGATGCTGTCGGTGACAGCAACACGTCTTCTTTATTGGTTAAGTGGAGTTCAGATGAATTGTTGTATGAAAATTCAACAAACACAAAAATGTGTTTTATCGTGGCTTGGTTTAGTTTAGTTGTGCTGCATTGTTTAGTTTTATTGTGCTGTTATTTAGTTTGTTTGGTTTCATTTTGTTTATTGTGTTATTTAGTTTTGTTTAGTTTTTATTGTGCTGTTTTGTTGTTTAGTTTCATTGTGCTGTTGTTTAGTTTAGTTTCATTGTGATTCACTGTTTTGTTTTGTTTTTTGTTTTGTTGCATTGCTTAATATCATTGGGTTATTTTGTGCTGTTTGGTTAGTTTTGTTTAGTTTAGTTCAGTTGTGCTGCACTGTTTAGTTTTATTGTGGTGTCATTTATTTTACTTCAGTTTAGTTTATTGTGGTTTAGTTTCATTTATTTGGTTTAGTTTTGTTTAGTTTCATTGTGCTATGTTGTTCAGTTAATTTTGTTTAATTTTTAGTTTTATTGTGCTGTTAATTTGCTCAATTGTGCCGTGATTAGTTTGTTTAGTTATTTGTTCATTTTGATTGTGCTGTGTGTTTAGTTACATTTGTTTCATTTTGTTTAGTTGTATTGTGCTGCTATTTTTTTAGTTCAGTTTAGTTTAATTGTGGTGTGTTTCATTTGTTTGGTTTAGTTTGTCTAGTTTCATTTTGCCATGTAGTTTAGTTACTTTTGTTTCATTTAGATACGTTGTGCTTTGTTGTATAGTTTAGTTTGTTTGGTTTAGATTTGTTTAGTTTGTGTTGTGCTGTTATAATGTTTCAGTTCAGTTTAATTAATTGTGCTGTGTTTCGTTTGTTTGTTTTAGTTACTTTAGTTTATTTTCACTTTAGGTTTATTGTGCTGTTATTTATTTTAATTGTGCTTTTTATTGTTTAGTTTGTTTAATTTAGTTTTGTTTAGTTTCATTGCGCTGTGTTTAGTTACTTTTTTTTTCATTTTGTTTAGTTGTATTGTGCTGCTATTTTTTTAGTTCAGTTTAGTTTAATTGTGGTGTGTTTCATTTGTTTGGTTTAGTTTGTCTAGTTTCATTTTGCCATGTAGTTTAGTTACTTTTGTTTCATTTAGATACGTTGTGCTTTGTTGTATAGTTTAGTTTGTTTGGTTTAGATTTGTTTAGTTTGTGTTGTGCTGTTATAATGTTTCAGTTCAGTTTAATTAATTGTGCTGTGTTTCGTTTGTTTGTTTTAGTTACTTTAGTTTATTTTCACTTTAGCTTTATTGTGTTGTTATTTATTTTAATTGTGCTTTGTTGTTTAGTTTGTTTTGTTTCATTTTGTTTAAATGTATTGTGCTGCTATTTTTTTTAGTTCAGTTTATTTAAATTGTGCTGTGTTTCATTTGTTTGGTTTGTTTTAGTTTTGTTTAGTGTCATTTTGCTGTGTAGTTTAGTTACTTTTGTTTAATTTTGTTATTTAGATAAGTTGTGCTTTGTTGTTTAGTTCAGTTTGTTTGGTTTAGATTTGTTTAGTTTGTATTGTGCTGTTATATTGTTTTAGTTCAGTTTAGTTTAATTGTGCTGTGTTTCGTTTGTTTGTTTTAGTTACTTTAGTTTATTTTCACTTTAGGTTTATTGTAGGGATGCACCGATACCAATCGGTCGATAAAGCTTGCGCGTTTTGTCAGTAAAGCCGGTTCTGTAATCAGCGGTAAATGCCATCAGGTGCGTGATTTCACGTTGAGCCGTATATACTACACACAGCCGTTGTTTACCGACGAGCTGCGCATAGCAATGTTCATTATCAGTGTGAAAGTGCGCAGCTTGTCTGTAAACAACGGCTGTGTGTAGTATATACGGCTCAACGTGAAATCGCGCACCTGATGGCATTTACCGCTGATTACAGAACCGGCTTTACTGACAAAACGCGCAAGTTATCGACCGATACATATCGTGCATCCCTAGTTTATTGTGCTGTTATTTATTTTAATTGTGCTTTTTATTGTTTAGTTTGTTTAATTTAGTTTTGTTTAGTTTCATTGCGCTGTGTTTAGTTACTTTTTTTCATTTTGTTTAGTTGTATTGTGCTGTTTTGTTTTAGTTCAGTTTAGTTTAGTTTCATTGTGCTGTGTTTCATTTGTTTGATTTAGTTTTGTATTGTTTTATTGTGCCGTGTAGTTTAGTTACTTTTGTTTCAGTTTCTCTTTAGGTTTATTGTGCTGTTATTTCTTTTAATTGTGCTTTGTTGTTTAGATTGTTTGGTTTAGTTTAGTTTAGTTTCATTGTGCTGTGTTTACTAACTTTTGTTTCATTTTGTTTAGTTGTATTGTGCTGTTATTTTGTTTTAGTTCAGTTTAGTTTAGATTAGTTTAATTGTGCTGTGTTGCATTTGTTTGGTTTACTTTTGTCTAGTTGTGCCGTGTAGTTTAGTTACTTTTGTTTCATTTTGTTTTATTGTGCTGTTATTTAGTTTAATTGCACTCTGTTGTTTAGTTTGTTTGGTTTAGTTTCATTGTGCTGTATTGTTGTTCAGTTTAGTTTTGTTTTGTTGTGTTGTTTTGCTTTGTTTTACTGCCCTGAATTGTTTAGTTTGATTGTGCTCTGTTATTTGATTAAAGATTAAGTGTGTTTTGTTTGTGATGTTGTTTTTTATTTATTTTATTTTATTTTTGGCTGTTTCATTGTGCTGCGTTTAGTTACTTTCGTTTAATTTTATTTAGTTTAATTGTGCTTTGTTATTTAGTTTAGTTTGTTTGGTATGGTTTGGTTTAGCTTAGTTTAGTTTCATTGTGCCTTTTTGTTGCTTAATTTAGTTTTGCCTGTTATTACGGTTAGTTGTTTTGTGTTTGTTTGTTTTGTTTCATTGTGCTGGATTGCTTAATGTCATTGTGCCATCTTGTTGTTTAATTTGTTTGGTTTAGTTTTGTTTAGGTCAGTTGTTCTGCTTCATTTAGTTTTACCGTGCTGTTTCTTAGTTTAGTTCAGTTTAGTAAAGTTTGTTTGGTTTAGTTTTGTTTAGTTTCATTGCGCTGTTTTGTGGTTTAGCTTGTTTTAGTTGTGCTATGATTTTGTTTAGTTTAACTATGCTCAATTGTTTAGTTAAGTTTCATTTTGATGTTATTTAATTTAGCTTCATTGTGGCATGTTGTTTAGTTAGTTTGGTTCAGTTTTGTTTCATTGCCTTGAATTGTTCATTTTCATTGTGCTTTGTTGTTTCATTTAGTCGTGTTTTGTTTAGCTCTGTTTTGTTATTTAGTTTCACTGTGCCATGTTTTGTTCTTTAGTTTTAATTTCATCTTGTCATGTTTCATTATTTAGTTTAGTTTCAGTTTTCTGTGCTGTTTCATTTAGTTTGTTTTCTGTGCAATGTGTGCTTTTACAGTAGTTTAGTTTAATGCTGTAATCATGCTCTAATCTTCTTGTCTTTGACATCTGAGAGCTTTGACATTTAAGCACATGCAGCTTTCATATGTTCCTCTTATCACACTTGGCTCTTAACACAACTAGACACACAGGCACAGCAGGGTTTCTAAAAAAAGAACAAAAAATGGATTGATATCACGCTCCGCAGTGTGTGCCACATAGATGTTAGATCCTCAGAGAGGGGTTTACAAGCTAACACTGAGTCGCCTTTTATTTATTTATTTTTTTCTGAAGAGCACAAGGGTCTCAAGCAGTGTCCAAATGTGCTTCATCACTCTCTGTGTGACAGTTGTCTCAAATCTCCATATTTATTCTCTATTTTCCCCTGATGTCTAGGTCATTATATAGGCACAGAATAAGTTCTCCACTAGTCAAAGAGCGCCTAAAGCCCAGTGGATCTCATCACACTTCAACTGTGTCTTCACCCTCTAGCCTTACACTTTCAAACAAGAGCGAAACACACAGTGAGAATGAGATTGTGTGTTGATTGCTCTGGATGTTTATGTGTCGCCCAAGTAGTGATTATATCAATTTTCTTGAAATGCAGACAGGTATTTTTCCTGTCTTCTCGGGATGTTGCTAAGTACCATCTGCTGGAGTGCAGCTGTGTGTTTTTTGTCAGCCCTGTGAAGGTGATTGACAGTTAGCGGAGAAAGTGTCCTGCTGAATGGCAGAATCGATCTCTCAGCCTGATCTGCAATTTGGTTTTAATGGCAGCCGTCCTGTTGCTCCCGGCATCGGCTCCCGTGATAAACGGCTGTGTATGTTGGTTTGTTTATCCTTTGTGCTGTGGCGTGAGCTCGGACCATTTATTTACTAGATTACAGAGCCGCGGCCATCATTTATTCAAAATGCGATCATGATGGAAGTCAGACTGTGCTTGCAGCAGAAAGCAGAGCACAGTGGCGTAGTTTCCACCTCGCTAATACTTCTTTCATTTCTTTTTCCACTTCCTGTTGCTTTTCTTTCCTGTCTGTTTTTTTTTTTTTTTACTTTTTCACTTTTTTACTCTTCCTTTTCTTTGTATTTACTTTTTTCCATATTTTCCATTTCCTTCTCATTCTTCTTCCTAGTGTTCATCCTATTGCCCTCCCCTTTCCCTTTCCCCTCTTTTCCTATTTCATTTCCTTTCCTTTTCTCGCCGTTTACCATCTTCCCCTTTCTTTTCCCATTTGTTTCTCCTTTACTTCCTGCTAATTCACTTTTCATTTCCCATTTCCCATTTCCTTGTCTTTGCTTCCCTTTTCCTCTTTCCTTTCTTCTTCATATTCCTCTTCCTGCCATTATTTAACTTCCCCTTCTCTTTCCCTTTGTTTCTCCTTTACTTCCTGTTACTGTACATTTCCTTTGTTTTTCCCTCCCCTTTGTTTTACTTTCCTTTTTGTTATTATTCCTCCTATTTCATTTCCTCTTTTATTTCCTTTCCTCTTCTCGCCGTTTACCATCTTCAACTTTCTTTTCCCATTTTTTCTCCTTTACTTCCTGCTAATTCACTTTTCATTTCCTTAGTTTTTTTTTACATTCCCTTTGTTTTACTTGTCTTTGCTTCCCTTTTCCTCCTCTTTCCTTTCCTCCTCATATTCCTCTTCCTGCTATTATTCAACTTCCCCTTCTCTTCCCCTTTGTTTCTCCTTTACTTCCTGTTACTGTACATTTCCTTTGTTTTTCCCTCCCCTTTGTTTTACTTTCCTTTTTGTTATTATTCCTCCTATTTCATTTCCTCTTTTATTTCCTTTCCTCTTCTCGCCGTTTACCATCTTCAACTTTCTTTTCCCATTTTTTCTCCTTTACTTCCTGCTAATTCACTTTTCATTTCCTTAGTTTTTTTACATTCCCTTTGTTTTACTTGTCTTTGCTTCCCTTTTCCTCCTCTTTCCTTTCCTCTTCATATTCCTCTTCCTGCTATTATTCAACTTCCCCTTCTCTTCCCCTTTGTTTCTCCTTTACTTCCTGTTACTTTACATTTCCTGTGTTTTTCCCTCCCCTTTGTTTTACTTTCCTTTTTTCCTTATTCCTCCTTTTATTTTCCACTTTCACTTCCTTTAATTCTTTTTGCTTTACTTTTAATTTCCTTTTCCATCTTTCTTTTGTTTTATGTTTCTTTTTCTTCCTTTTTCCACCTCTTTCCTCATTCTCTTTCCATTTCCTCTTCCTGCATTCACCATCTTCCCCATCTCTTCCCCTTTTATTCCTTTGCATCCTGTTATTTTCCTTTTTATTTCCTTTTTTCCCCTTCACTTTGTTTTACATTTCTTTTTTTTCCCTTTGTTATCTACTTTCCCTTTACTCATCCTCTTCCTGCTGTTCATCATCTTCCCCTTCTCTCTTCCTTTGTTCTTCCCCTTCTTCTCTTCCCCTTTGTTTCGACTTTACTTGTTGTTACTTTATTTTTCATTCCCTTTGTTTTTCCCTTCTCTTTTTTACTTTTTTCACTGTTTTCCTTTCCTCTTCCTTTTCCTGTTCTTTTTCCTCTTCCTGCCATTCACTATCTTCCCCTTTCTATTCCTGTTTGATTCTCCTTTACTTTCTGTTACTTTTTATTTCCTTTGATTTTCACTTCCCTTTTACTTGCCTTTTTCCTCCTCTTTCCTTTTTGTTTCCCTTTCATTTCCCCGTTTTCTTAATCTTCCTTTTCTTGCTGTTCCCCTTTCTCCATCTTTCCCTCCTCCTCCTCATTGTTTCTCCTTTACTTCCTTTTACTTTACTTTTTTATTTCTTTAGTTTTTCCTTTGCCTGTGTTACTTTTTCTTCCTGTTTTCTTCCTCATCCCTCATTCCCATCTTTCCTCTTCTCTTCCCCTTGTTCATTTCCTTTTTTTTTCCCACACTCTGTTTTACTTTTTTATCCCTCCTGTCCTCTTTCTCTTTCTCACCCTCTTCTTTTTCTCTTTCTCTACCTCATCCTCTTCCCCTTCATCTTCCTGCCATTTATCATCTTCCCCATTCTCTTCCCCTTTGTTTCTCCTTTACTTCCTTTTACTTTACATTTCCTTTCCTTTTTTCCTTTTTTCCCTTTTACTTGCCTTTTTCCTCCTCTTTCCCTTCCTTTTCATCTTCCCCTTCCTGCCATTCACCATCTTCCCCTTCTCTTCCCCTTTGTTTCTCCTTTACTAACTGTTATTTAATTCTTTACTTCCTCTGTTTTCCCCTTTCCTTTGTTTTACTTTACTTCTTTTATTTCCTCTTCTTTCCTTTTCCTCATTCCCTTTCTCCTCCTCTTTTCCTGCCATTCACCATTTCCCCCTTCTCTTTTAATTCCTGTTACTTTACTTTGTTTTCCCTTCCCATTCTTTTCCTTGTCTTTTTCTTCTTTTTCCTCCTCTTTCCTGTTTCGCTTTCCTTTTCCTTGCCGTTCACCATTTCCCCCTTCTCTTCCCCTTTGTTTCCCCTATACTTCCTTTTACTTTACTTTACCTTTCATTTTCTTTTCTTTTTCTATTCCCTTTGGTTTTACTTTTCCCTTTGGTTTTCACTTTCCTCTACCTCTTCCTTTTCCTGCCATTCCCCTTCTCTTTCCCTTTGTTTCTCCTTTATTTCCTTTTACTTTACTTTTCATTTTCATTTGTTTTTCCCTTCCCTTTGTTTAATTTTCCTTCCTTTCTCCTCTTCTTTCCTTTTCCTCTTCCCCTCCCCCTCCCTTTCCTCTTCCTCTTTCTGCCATTCACCACATCCCCCTTCTGTTCTTTTGTTTCTTCTCTACTTCCTGTTACTTTACTTTTCAGTTTCATGTCTTTTTCCTTCCCTCTGTTTTACTTGTTTTTTTTCGTTCTCCTTTTCCTTTTTGTTTCCCTTTCATTTCCCCGTTTTCTTAATCTTCCTTTTCTTGCTGTTCCCCTTTCTCCATCTTTCCCTCCTCCTCCTCATTGTTTCTCCTTTACTTCCTTTTACTTTACTTTTTTATTTCTTTAGTTTTTCCTTTGCCTGTGTTACTTTTTCTTCCTGTTTTCTTCCTCATCCCTCATTCCCATCTTTCCTCTTCTCTTCCCCTTGTTCATTTCCTTTTTTTTTCCCACACTCTGTTTTACTTTTTTATCCCTCCTGTCCTCTTTCTCTTTCTCACCCTCTTCTTTTTCTCTTTCTCTACCTCATCCTCTTCCCCTTCATCTTCCTGCCATTTATCATCTTCCCCATTCTCTTCCCCTTTGTTTCTCCTTTACTTCCTTTTACTTTACATTTCCTTTCCTTTTTTCCTTTTGCCATACTTTGATTTTCTTCATTTTCTTTCCCTTTCCTGTTCCTCTTTCTCATTCCATTCCCCTTCCTATTCCTCTTCCTTCATCATTTTCCCCTCCTCCTACTCTTTCTAATTTATTTTCTTTCCATTTACTTTAAATGTATGTTTCTAATAAATTTTCTCATTCTTTCGTTCTTTAATTTTTCATTTATTCTTTAATTTCTTTATTTTTCCATCTGTTCATTTTGTCTGCCTTTCATTTGTTGCTTCACTCTTGCTTTCTGTTTCTCTTGTTTTATTTGTCATTCCTTTTATCAATTGTTTGTTGGTTCTGTATGTTTGTTTTTCACTTCTTAGTTCTTTGCTTTTCTTCTTTTCTGTCTTTTGTTTGTTTGTTCTGTCTGTGGTTTAACGTCTTTGTTTCTTTCAGTCGTTTGTCAGTTCATTCACTTGTTTAGTTTGTCTTGTGCTTGTGCCATTTGTTCTTCTGTTTGTCCTTGTTGTTTGTCTGTCTTTCATTTGTCTGCCAATTGTGTCCTTCCTCTTGCCCCTCCTGTTCATCTTCACTTTCTCCTTCCCTTTCCCTTTTATTTTCTATCCTGTCCTTTCCAGCTTCCTTTCCTTTCCTTTAAAGTTGCGCTTAAAGCTACTATTGCTATTCATTTGAAACTTTTGAGGGTACACAACCTACTCAAAACAAATCAATGTCAGTGTAAAGCGGCTGTTGGCTCAGCATTATTTACTAAAAATCAACAATGTCTTGAAGGTTTCTCCAGCTGTCACATCACAACGATAGATTTTATAAGCTGTGAGATTGTGTGCAGTTGAATTTCACATTCAGTTCCTGCTCCTCTCAGTCTCCCTACCTCCTTTTTCCCCTCTCTCTTATTCTTTCACTATCAATCTCTCCATCTCTTTCAATTAAAAGCAAGCTCACGGATCCCTCACTGATCTACATCCCACCAGACACTAATACAAACATGTTATGTATTCAGTGTCAGCATTCAGCATTTCCCTAGAGCTCGTTTTTAACAATCTTAACCAACACAGGCTACTGAAGAGTCTATTTGTGTACAAACGGCTCTATTTTCGTATGATTTTACTTGAATAAGAGAGAGAATATGACTCATATATGGTCAGATTAATCTAGTGTGTGTGCATTCTGCTATAATGGCCTGGTATATTTGCTCACTTGCTGGGTGGGAGTGAAACCAGACGAAGGTTCGATTTCTTTTCCTCTGTCGGATTCACCTTGGGAGCCTCGCACAGAAACATCACTGGGAGGATATAAAGGCTGTCATTGGGTCGTGGAGTCGTGATGTCAGGGCAGATAATCTGCGGAGCGCTGGAGCCAGATGCAGAGAGACTGATAATAGAGTTAGAGGAGTGACACAGCAGCGCTCACTTATTATGATCAAGGAAATCTGTACTCCTCCTTTCTTTCTTTCTGCCTATATCTTCTGTTGTTTAATCTTTTGTCTGTGTTTCTTTTTGTATCTTTAGTTAGTTAATTCTGTCTTTGTTATTACATTTGTTTCTTTTTGTCTTTGTTCATTCTGTTAGTATCTTTTGTTCTTGAGTTTGTTAGTTTCTTTTGTGTATCTTTTCTTTTTCTTGTCTTTATTTGTTTTTTTAAATTATTCATTCGCAGTGTTGGGGAAAGTAATGCATGACAATATTGTTATTCCATGAAAAAGTAACTAATTGTGTTACGTTTTAATGGAAAGTAATCGATACTTTTTGACACCTCTGCTAGGCTTGCTTGTTTGTTTTTTGATAATAAAAAAAAACTTGCATTACTAATTTGAGAAAGTCACTCAGATATTTCATTTTAAATTTGAAAGTAATGCGTTACTTTACCAGTTACTTGAAAAAAGTAATCTGATTACATAACTCACATTACTTGATCATCTGTTTCTTTTTTAGGTGTATTATTCATTTAAGCTTTTGTTAGTTTCTTATCTTAGTTTTGCGTGTTTTTTGCTTGCTTATTTTCTATGTTTTTTGTTCTTTTGAATTGTTTGTTTGTTTGTTAATTTATTTCATTCTACATTTGAGTTACTTCTTGTCATCTCATCTGGGCTTGCTTGTTTGTTTTTTTAATAATAAAAAGACTAAAAGTTATATTTAGATGTGTGAGTAAATAAATGGGAAAACAAAGTTACTTGCGTTACTTATTTGAAAAAGTAC
Organism: Garra rufa; assembly: GCF_049309525.1. Lineage (NCBI taxonomy): Eukaryota > Metazoa > Chordata > Actinopteri > Cypriniformes > Cyprinidae > Garra > Garra rufa. The sequence continues at coordinate 13,351,506 of NC_133374.1, forward strand.
CTCAGATTGTAAATTTAAAAGGAATGTATTACTTTATTAGTTACTAGTTACAAAAAGCAATCTGATTACAAAACTTGCGTTACTTGTTTACTATTCATTTGTTTCTTTCATTCTTAGATTTTTTTTTTGTTCTTTAATCTTTCAGTTGTTTGTCAGTTTTATAGATGTGTTTTTCATTCCTTAAGTTTTAATTTGTTTGTTTTTCTTACTTTTGTGTATTTTTACATGTTTGTTCTGCTTTTTTTTTTTTTTTCGTTTGTTTCTTGCTTTTGTATTGTTTGTTTGCTTGTTAATTTCTTTTATACTGCCTTTGAGTTACTTCTTGTCTCCTCAGCTGGGCTTGCTAGTTAGTTTTTTAATAATAAAAAGGCCAAAAGTTATATTTATATATTACCATTGCATGTTTTTTTTTTTTTTTGGTCTGTTATTTACTTGTTTATGCTGTCTGTCTTTCTTTTGTTTGTTTGTTTTTTGTTTTTTTTTGTGTTTGTTCTGTATGTCTGATTGTCTTCATTTTTTCATACAGATTTCTGTCTTTCATTCTGTCTTATTCACTTATATATTTTTTTTCCTTTTTTCATCTGTAATGCAATTGCTTATAAATGTGTCTGTCTTTCTTTAGTTAATTTGTTTTTTATTAAATTTCTTTCGATTCTCTGTCTTTTTTTTTTGCTCGCTCATTTACTCTAGTTTGTTTTTCCATTATTCTTTTGTTTGCTTGTTTCGTTTGTTCTATATGTCTATATGTCAGATGTTTTCGTCTGTAATTCACTTGTTATACCACCTGTCTGTCTGTCTTTGTTCTTTTGCTTTTTATTGAATTTGTTTAAATGCTCTGTCTTTTCATTTATTAACTCATTAACTGTTCCCTATCAGTCGGTCCGTTCGACGTCTCGTCGAGACCGACGAATTGGGATATCGCCTGGATAGACCAATCTACTTCGTGTGTATACAAACGAGCCAATGAATATTGGCATGCATGATTGCAGCCAGCTGCGGCTGATCACAGCGTGAGCATATAATACGCAGCAGGTGCATGCATCATCAAGCTTTCGCTTCGGAGCTGGACCATTATTGTGGAACGAGCCAAGAAGCAACACTCACCTTCCTTTGTCTCTTTTGTGTTGGCGGCACGGCGCTTCAGCGGCGTGGTCTTCCGTGTCGAGTGGAAGCACACAGCTGGTCTTCACCATCCACCTTCTGTGTTGCTGCGGCCATCTCCCCTGTGCGCCTCAGCATTAAAAGAGCAAATTCCTAAAAGAGCAATTTTTGAAAAGAGTGAATTTCTAAAAAAGAGCTCCACGGGTTGAGCGTCTTTTTAAAGACGAGGCGTCATGCCTTTCTCCCCGTGCGTTTCTGGGTGCGGCCGTTTCCTGGCGCCGGGTGATGGCCACGCACACTGCCTCACGTGTCTGGGCTTACAACACGCTGAGGCAGCGTTCGTGGATGAGTCATGTCCTCATTGTGGGGGGATGACCATCACGGAGCTGCGGACCAGACTCCGTTTCCTGCAAAGGGGCGGGGTTCCAGTCCCTCTGCCCAGAACGAACGTTCCTCCAGGCAAACGCCGGGGGGGCGTTGTCGCTGGAAGCAGAGGGCTGCCCGGTCTGACGGTGACGGTGAGGAACCCCCCGCCCATTCCATCGGCGGGGGCTCCTCCTTCCACCGACACTCCGTCGCCACCGGGGCTCTCAGGGGAGCGGGTTGGACCTCCCTTAGGGGTACCGCCCGTTACTTTTGGGGCCCCCCCCGACGAACAGATGTCGGTTGCAGCATCGGGGGGAGAGCCAGACCTCTCTGAGGAGGAGGAGGGCACACTGTCGTCCACTGGGCGGTCAGCGGTGCCCGATACTGACCCGGAGATGATGGCTATGCTTGCCCGGGCCGCCGAGAGGGTAGGGCTTGAATGGAACCCTCCATCACGTCCCGACCCCTCCCGGCTGGATGACTGGTATCTCGGGGTGGCCCGCGCTGGTTCTCAGCGCCCCACCCCGGTGCCATTCTTCCCGGAGGTGCATGAAGAACTCACCCGAACGTGGACGGCACCTTTCACTGCCCGAAACCGCTCGAGTGGGACTTCCTCCCTAACCACCCTTGATGGCGGACCAGCGCGGGGATACACGGCCGTCCCGCCGGTGGAGCGTGCGGTTGCGATGCAACTGTGTCCGGGCGCCGCTTCCACCTGGCGGGGCAACAATCCGTCGCTCCCGTCCCGGGCCTGTAGGCACTCGTCGGCTCTGATCGGCAGTGCCTATGCGGCCTGCGGCTCCGCTGGTTCCGCCCTTCACGCTATGGCGTTGCTACAGGTGCATCAGGCCCAGGCACTGAAAGACCTGTACGAGGGTGGTCACGACCCAGAAGTTCTCCGTGAACTTCGTATCGCCACGGACCTCGCGCTACGTGCGACGAAGGTGACCGCGCGGTCTCTGGGTCGTGCCATGTCCACCATGGTGGTCCAGGAACGCCATCTCTGGCTGTGTCTGGCTGATATGAGGGACTGCGATAAGACCAGGTTCCTCGACGCTCCGGTGTCCCAGACCGGCCTCTTCGGCGACGCTGTGGAGAACTTTGCCCAGCAGTTTTCCGCGGCCAAGAAGCAGACTGAGGCCATCAGTCACATCCTGCCCCGGCGTACAGCTGCTGCCTCCACCCGTCCGCCGGCGGCACCCCAGTCTGCTCGTCGCCGAGGGCGGCCCCCGGCTTCCGCCTCCGCTCCACAGCAGCCACCGCAGCAGCCTTCACAACGGCGCCGTGGAGCCGGTCGCCGGGCAGCCGCCCAGCCCGTCCAGGCCCCCACAAAGACCAGTGGGAAGCGTAAGAGCAAGAGACCCTGAGACGGGCGACCCAGAGATGGAGGATGCTGCTCTTCGGGAGATGGTGACCGCACCACTCCCTCCCCCGGAGGAGGGCCGGGCGGAGAATCTTTTGTTTGTTTTTTCCCCGCCACCGACCGTCAGGTCGGTGGTACCCAAATACTCGACAAAAGAGCAAATTTCTCTATCTCTGGGTCCCCATGTGGGACTACGGGGAGTGCGCAGGTCATCCCTGCGCCTCACCCGTCCTCCCCCCTCGCCAGCGAGCGACGATGGGCGGTTCGAGAGTACGGCGAGACGGACTACTCACGCACCATCGGCTCATACGCAGGTAAGCGTCTCACACACTCAACATACAGACGCTCTGACCCCGCCCCGGTCCGGCAACGAGACTGTGAGGCAGGGGCCCTGCCCCCCTCATCGCTGCTCCCCCGCGGGTACGCCGATGGTCCCCCTTGTGCCGCTTGTTCATTTTCTGGGGGCCTGGAAAGAGCTTCCCAGCCCATCTTGCTGGCTCCTTCGGACCATCACTTCCGGCTATGCGATTCAGTTCGCCCGGCGCCCTCCCAAGTTCAGAGGGATTCACTTCACCTCTGTCAGGGCCGCAGATGCTCCCATCTTGCGTGCAGAGATCGCTTCCTTGCTGGCGAAGGAAGCGATACAGCCGGTCCCTCCAGCCGATATGAGGACAGGCTTTTACAGCCCGTACTTCATAGTACCCAAGAAAAGCGGCGGGCTTCGACCGATCTTGGATCTGCGCGTCTTGAACAGGGCCCTTCACAGGCTACCGTTCAAAATGCTCACTCAGAAACACATTTTCAAATGTGTCCGTCCCCAAGATTGGTTTGCAGCGATCGACCTGAAGGACGCGTACTTTCATGTCTCAATCCTTCCGCGCCACAGACCCTTTCTGCGGTTCGCGTTCGAAGGCAGGGCATATCAGTACAAGGTCCTGCCCTTCGGGCTGTCCCTCTCCCCCCGTGTCTTCACGAAGGTCGCGGAGGCGGCCCTTGTTCCCCTCAGAGAACAGGGCATTCGCATTCTCAACTACCTCGACGACTGGCTCATCCTAGCACAGTCTCGGGCTCAGTTATGCGAACACAGGGACCTGGTGCTCGCACACCTCAGCCAGTTGGGTCTTCGGGTCAACTGGGAAAAGAGCAAACTCTCTCCAACACAGAGAATCTCTTTTCTCGGTATGGAACTGGACTCGGTCAGCCAGACAGCACGCCTCACGCAGGAACGTGCTCAGTCGGTGTTGAACTGCCTAGACACGTTCAAGAGCAGGACAGCGGTCCCACTGAAACAATTTCAGAGGCTCCTGGGGCATATGGCAGCAGCTTCGGCGGTGACACCGCTCGGGCTGCTCCATATGAGACCGCTTCAACACTGGCTCCATGGCCGAGTCCCGAGGAGAGCGTGGCTTCGCGGCTCTCACCGGGTTCAGATAACTCCGGCTTGCCGCCAGACTTTCACCCCGTGGTCAGACCTCTCATTCCTACGGGCTGGAGTACCCATGGAACAGGTCTCCAGGCATGCTGTGGTTCACACGGATGCCTCCGCCACCGGGTGGGGAGCCACGTACGACGGACAGGCAGTTTCAGGGGTTTGGACGGGCCCCCAGCTGACTTGGCACATCAACTGCCTCGAGTTGCTTGCAGTACGTCTCGCCCTGCTCCGCCTCAAGGGGCACCTACGTGGCAAACACGTGCTGGTCCGTACAGACAATATTGCGACCGTTGCGTACATCAACCGGCAAGGCGGTCTACGCTCCCGTCGCATGTCGCAACTCGCCCGTCATCTCCTCTTGTGGAGTCAGAAGCATCTGAGGTCGCTTCGTGCCATTCACATTCCCGGGTTGCTCAACCGTGTGGCCGACGAGCTCTCACGAGCTGCGCTTCCCGGAGAGTGGAGACTCCACCCCCAGTCGGTTCAGCTGATTTGGAGACGCTTCGGCGAGGCTCAAGTAGATCTGTTCGCCTCCCCGGAGACAGCCCACTGCCAGCTCTTTTTCTCCCTGACCGAGGGCACACTCGGCACGGATGCACTGGCATGCAGCTGGCCGCGGGGCCTCCGCAAATATGCGTTTCCCCCAGTGAGCCTTCTCGCACAGACATTGTGCAAGATCAGGGAGGACGAGGAGCAGGTCCTTCTGGTAGCCCCTTATTGGCCCACTCGGACCTGGTTCCCCGAACTCATGCTCCTCGCGACAGCCCCTCCCTGGCAAATTCCTCTGAGGAAGGATCTTCTGACTCAGAGACGGGGCACCTTGTGGCACCCGCGTCCAGACCTCTGGAAATTACATGTCTGGTCCCTGGACGGGACGCGGAGGTTCTAAGTGACCTACCCCAAGGGGTAGTTGACACTATTACTTCGGCGCGAGCGCAGTCTACTAGACATGCCTACGCCCTTAAATGGAACCTGTTCGTTGATTGGTGTTCCTCCCGGGGAGAGGACCCCCGAAGATGCCCGATCAGAACCGTGCTCTCCTTTTTGCAGCAAGGGTTGGAGCGTAGGCTGTCCCCCTCAACCCTTAAAGTCTATGTGGCTGCTATAGCTGCCAACCACGACCTCATAGAAGGAAGGTCGGTAGGGAAGCACGACCTGGTCACCAGGTTTCTTAGGGGAGCCAGGAGATTGAATCCCACTAGGCCCCCTTCCGTGCCCTCTTGGGACCTGTCGCTAGTGCTCTCAGCACTGCAGCAGGCTCCCTTTGAGCCTTTGCAGTCAGTTGAGCTGAAGTTTCTCTCAATGAAAACTCTGCTCCTGCTTGCATTGGCTTCCATCAAGAGGGTAGGAGACCTGCATGCATTTTCGGTCAACGATTCGTGCCTAGAGTTTGGCCCGGCGGATTCCCAGGTAACACTGAGGCCCCGGCCAGGTTATGTGCCCAAGGTTCCCACGACTCCCTTCAGGGACCAAGTGGTGAGCCTGCAAGCGCTGCCCTCGGAGGAGGCAGACCCAGCCCTAGCTTTGCTTTGCCCCGTCCGAGCACTTAGATGCTACGTTGACCGGACACAAAGCTTCAGGACCTCAGACCAGCTCTTTGTGTGTCATGGAGGCAGGCAGAAGGGGAATGCCGTCTCCAAGCAGAGGATGGCCCACTGGATAGTGGATGCCATTACCCTGGCCTATCAGGTTCAGGGTGTGCCCTGCCCCCTCAGGCTGAGAGCGCACTCGACTAGGAGTGTCGCATCCTCCTGGGCATTGGCTCGTGGCGCCTCGCTAAATGACATTTGTAGAGCGGCGGGCTGGGCGACCCCTAACACGTTCACAAGGTTCTATAGCCTTCGTGTAGACACAGTTTCCTCCTGTGTTCTCACCTCAAACGGGTAGGCACAGAGAGGCCTTGGGTCGGCTTGCTATACTGCTCCAGAGTAACCTAAGAGTAGCTCTGTCGAGCTCCTCCGCTGAGCTTGACAGCCGACGTAGCGGAACGTCAGGCGTCAGGCCCTCACTCGATGAATCCTTCAGAACCGATAGAGGGCTAGGCTCTACGTAGAGACTCAGTTGCATCTCTTACAATTCCACATTGCGCCCTAGAGGCTGTGTGTTTCCCCGGTAGTACTTCTACCAGTATACGAGGGTTCAATCACCTCCAATCTTCCATATAAACCGGAATTGAGTTATATGTGTATTGCTCCGAACCTCCTATCGGAAGGACGTGAGCTCCGCATATTCCCAGTGCTTCAGTTTCACTGAAATAGATGGTGCTGAGTTATAAAGCAGTGACTGACTCTCCTTGATGCGAGCCCCTGGCCAAAGCCAGTAACGGGTCCCAGGGGGCCCGCTCAGGACACTGGAAGGGACAGCAGCCACGGCGCTTTGTTAGGGATCCCAATTCGTCGGTCTCGACGAGACGTCGAACGGACCGACTGATAGGGAACGTCTCGGTTACGTATTGTAACCCTCGTTCCCTGAAGGAGGGAACGGAGACGTCTCGTCCCGTCGCCGAGGCTCCTGTACCACCGCTGTACGGCCGGGCCTGTCCCAGCTCCTCAGCGAAACCTTGATGATGCATGCACCTGCTGCGTATTATATGCTCACGCTGTGATCAGCCGCAGCTGGCTGCAATCATGCATGCCAATATTCATTGGCTCGTTTGTATACACACGAAGTAGATTGGTCTATCCAGGCGATATCCCAATTCGTCGGTCTCGACGAGACGTCTCCGTTCCCTCCTTCAGGGAACGAGGGTTACAATACGTAACCGAGACGTTTTGCTTCCTCACTGCACAAATCAAGCTAATTACACCACAGGCCCCGTTTTCCTTACGCTCGAATTGCTTCTCTAACTTACTGCAGTGTGTACAAATATACAAGCGTCTTCAAGCGTGATGGTGGAGACCCAGGAGGCAGAGGAGTTTAATGATTCTACCTGTTATTTCTCAAATGAACCGCTCTGGAAATTGCAGCAGTGGACCTTATAATAAGCAATATGAAGACGTGATGGGGATGTAGTCCACACTGTTCATCTCATATCTCGGCTGTTGTTTGTTTAGAGGCAGATTTTGAATTAGTTTTCTGGTTTTTCCAAAATGAGCTTTTTCATGGCAGTTCAGCGAGTCGTCCAGCTGGTCCTGAGGTACCACAGGTGTCTTTAAATGACCTTATATCACCTCTTCCCTCCCTCTCATCCATCATGTGGCAGTGTATGGGATTTAGAGGCTGTTGGGCCGCTGCCTCCTGAAGCAGATGTTCTCCAGGGCTGTTCCCCTGACCTGCTTTATTGTGTTTTTTCTCGTATTGGTTATATTGTGTTTGTGTAGTATTTTTACTGGATTACCTTCCAGGCAGAATCAGGTTCATTGGTTTTAGTCATGTGCACTGCAAGATTCGGCTAAAACAAAACAAGTTGCTTTTATAACATCATCCAAAATCATCCATATAAGAGTGCTTATATTTTTTCGTATAATTATTTTTTATTAATTAATATACTATTTAGTTTTGCCATTGTTTTATTATTATTATTTCATATTTCAAAACCCAACGTCTGAGTCCGTCTTAAATCTATTCTTGTGGAAGTATTTGTAATTTAGTTTATTGTTGTCATTATTATATTTTAATAAATAATTAAGTACAGCAGGAGCCAACAGTTTACCAATATATCTAATTTTATTTATGTATTTATATTTTTTTCTGTTTTTTGTTTATTTTTTTCTGATATTTCTCCTTTGATTTATTTTTTGTTGTTGTTATTATTATTATCATTATAGATTTAATTATATTTTTCTTATATATAAAAATGCAAAAAGTTATTTATTTTATTTAGTATTATTATTATTATTATTTTAATTGAAATTTTATATTTCAAAGTCCTAAAGTCAAATCCTAAAATACTACTAGTGAGAACACTTCTATTATTATTATTTTGTCTAAGACCACTAATGAGAATTCTTCCTTTTTTTTCAGTTTGTTTTTAATTTCCTAAATCTATTTTTTAAAAGTACTTATAATTTACTTATTATTATTTTATAAGTCTGATGAGTATCTTCTACTATTTATTTATCTATAATGCTGTATCTATCTTTTCTACTTTTTTTTCTGTTAATATATTTATTATTTGGTTTATTTTTGTTGTTATTGTTGTTGTTATTATTATAACATTTTTAATGATGTATTTTAAAAATCCTAAAAGTAAAACTCCTAAAAGTCAATGTTACTGTTTGTATTTAAAATGTATTATTGTTGTAATTTTTTTGAATCCTAAAGACAATTTATTATTATTATTGTAATTTTATTTTTTAAAAATCCTAAAGTCAAAATCCTAAAAGACAATTTGTTGTTATTATTATAATTATTATTTTTATTCTTATTGTAATTTTATTTTTTAAATCTTAACATCAAAATCCTGAAAGTCCACTAGTGAAAATGCTTTAATTTCTATTTATATATATTTTTATATTTATATTTCTAATTTATTTCAAAAATGAGAATTAATTTATGTTTATGTGTGTAATTTTTTATTTTAATAATTTTTTAATTGTACATTTCAAAATCCTGAAATAACACATTTATTTTTTCTTTTAAATCTTAGTTCCACTGTTGTTTTTCTGTTTCCTGCTGTGTAATGTGTGTGTGTTTCCTGTGCTCATTTGCAGGTGATTACCCAGCTCCCCGTGCGGTTCTGACCGGTCATGACTATGAGGTGGTGTGTGTGTCAGTGTGTGCTGAGCTGGGAATTGTAATCAGTGGAGCAAAAGGTGAGTGAGAGCAGAGCATTGTGGGATATGAAGTGAAGAAGCAGTGTGTGATTCCACAAGAGCATCACTTATTAGACATGTCTGTTTATCAGAGGGGCCGTGTCTGGTCCACACCATCACTGGGGATCTTCTGAGGGCTCTGGAGGGCCCTGACAGCTGTGTGCTTCCCCGCCTGATCTCAGTGTCCAGTGAGGGTCACTGCATCATCTACTTTGACAGGGGTCAGTTCTGCAACTTCAGCATCAATGGCAAACTGCTGGCCCAGATGGAGATTAACGACTCCACGCGTGTAAGTTTCCAAATCTTTGTTTGGTCACACACATGCTGGTCTGTTACATTAATACTGCTGTTGCACATGAAGCATTTAGATTTCTATAGCAATGCCATGGTTGTCTAGTAAAGCCCTATGGCCGCAATTGCAGTATTGTTTGTTGATGAACATGAATGATGAATTCTGAAAGTAAATTCTGGTAAAATAAGCCACTTTTCAACAAATGTTACATTTTAATTTCAATTGAGGATTTATTGGTAAAGTAAATTACGTAGTCTAGTGGTTTTATATAGACAATAATTTATTTAAATTAATTATTATTATTATTTTATTATTATTATTTATCTAAATCTATTATTACCAATAATGAGAATGCTTCTATTTTTTCTATTTGTTTTGAATTTCTTTAATGTTTTTTTATTAAAGTATTAATAATTTAGTTTATTATTATTATTATTATTACTATTTATGAATTATTTTTATATTATTTATTATTTATTTATTTGATTAAATTAATTATAATTTAGTTATTATTTAATAATTTGTATTATTATTTAATGCATTAATATATCTCAATTTATTATATTTCCTAAGTCCTAAGACCAATAATGAGAATAAATCTATTTTTTCTCTATTTTTAATTTCTTAAATCTATTTTCATTAAAGTATTTATAATTTAGTTTATTATTATTATTATTATTATTATTAATATTTAATATATTAATACATCTAAATTTACTGTATTTCAAAATCCTAAGTATAAGACCAATAATGAGAATGCTTCTACTTTTTTTCTATTTGTTTTTAATTTCTTTAATTTATTTTTATTAAAATATTTATAATTTAATTTATTATTATTATTTAATATTTTATGTATTATTTATATATGTTTATTTATTAATAGTCTATTTTTAAAGTATTTATAATTTAGTTTATAATTATTATTATTGTTGTTATTATTATTTAATATACTAATATATCTCAATTTATTATATTTCAAAATCTAAGACCAATAATAAAAAGGTTTCTATTTTTTCTATTTGTTTTTAATTTCCTTAATCTGTATTTTTATTCAAGTAGTTATAATTTAATTTATTATTATTGTTATTTATTATTGTATGTATTATTTATATGTTGTATATTATTTATTAATAATCTATTTTTAATGTATTTATAATTTAGTTATTATTAATATTATTAATATTAATACTATTTAATATATTAGTATATCTCAATTTACTATATTTCTGAAGCATAAGTCCAATAATGAGAATGTTTCTATTTTTTTCTATTTGTTTTTAATTTCTTTAATCTGTATTTTTATTTAACTATTTATAATTTAGTTTATTATTATTATTTAATATATTAATATAGCTCAATTTATTCTATTCCAAAATCCTAAGTCTAAGACCAAAAATAAAAAGGTTTCTATTTTTTCTATTTGTTTTTAATTTCCTTAATCTGTATTTTTATTCAATTATTTATTTATAATTTAATTTATTATTATTGTTATTTATTATTGTATGTATGTTTTATATTATTTATTAATAATCTATTTTTAATGTATTTATAATTTAGTTATTATTATTAATATTAATACTATTTAATATATTAGTATATCTCAATTTACTATATTTCTGAATCCTAAGTCTTAGACCAATAATGAGAATGTTTCTATTTTTTCTATTTGTTTTTAATTTCTTTAATCTGTATTTTTATTTAACTATTTATAATTTAGTTTATTATTATTATTTAATATATTAATATAGCTCAATTTATTCTATTCCAAAATCTTAAAGTCTAAGACCAAAAATGAGAATGTTTCTATTTTTTCTATTTGTTATTCATTTCTTTAATCTGTATTTTTATTTAACTATTTATAATTTAGTTTAATATGATTATGATTATTATTTAATATTTTATTATGTTATAATATTTAGTTTTTCATATTATTTATTATTATTTTATTTTCATTAAATTAATTATAATTTAGTTAAGACCAATAATTTTTTTTCTATTTGTTTTTCATTTCCTTAATCTTTTTTTCCCTTATTTTATAATATAAGCATTTTATATATGAATATTTTATTAAAGTTAATTTTAATTATTATTTCATATTTTATTAATTATATTTTACATCATTTATTAACATCATTAATCAATATTTAAATAATTGGTAAGCATATAGATTTTGTGTATATAATGTCAAATTACATTTGGTACATTTAGTTAGTAAAAAAACAATAGTAATATTTCATAATGTTATTATTATTAATAATAATATTATATCATTTTTTGTTATAAACTCAACTGTTGAAATCTTTGGGGTTGGCAAGATTTTTTTTATGTGATTTGTTGTTTTTTTGGCCTTTAACTTTAGCCTTCAATTATTTGCTCTATATACAGTAAAATAAAATGATTGTGAAATATTATTACAATTATTTCAAGTAATTATTACTATTATTATTATTTAAAATAATTGTACTATATAAGACAAATATATATATAATTTAAATATATGATATTTAAATGGTTGAATGGATGATTTCTCAGCAGCCATTACTCCAGTCTTCAGTGTCATATGATCCTCAGAAATGATTTTAATGTTAATTTGGTGTTCAAGAAACATTTCTTATTAGTATCAATGTTTAATTAGTTGTGCTGTTTTATATTTTTGTGGAAATTGTGATATCTATTTTTTTTTTTGTATTTTAAATGATAATTTTTTTTTTCTGAAAAGTTCAAAAGGACAGCTTTTTTGTCACTATTAATTGATTTAATGTGTCCTTGTTAAATAAAAGTATTACTTTCTTTCCAAAAACATACTGCCCCCAAACTTTTGAATGGTAGACTATTAGTAACCATATCTGGAATATTACTATTATTACATACAACTGAATACTTGTTAATGACATCAGAACAGGAAATATTTTTCTAGCTGCTTAAGTTGAGAAAACAGTACTCCGACTTTCCTGAGCTGTATTTCCCTCTCTTTTGTCAGGCCATCCTCCTGAGCAGTGATGGCCAGAATCTAGTGACTGGAGGAGATAGCGGGGTGGTGGAGGTCTGGCAGGCCTGTGACTTCAAACAGCTGTACGTCTACCCTGGCTGTGACGCCGGCATCCGAGCCATGGACCTGTCACACGATCAGAGGTCAAACTCAAGTTTATACTTTCAGACAAACAGTACAAACCAATCCAAATCTGGTTTAAACCTGACTCCTTTTCCATATTTTCAGGACTCTGATCACAGGCATGGCGTCTGGCAGCATCGTGGCTTTCAACATAGATTTTAATCGCTGGCATTTTGAGCATCAGAACAGGTACTAAGAGCCATCAGCCAATGACGGCCAGCTACAGCCTCGGGCGGTAACGTGCCATACGGGAGGTGTGACGTAGCAACTGAAGATAGTTGGAGAAGTGCGGTAACCTACACTGAGATCCAGCTGCTTGAGCAAATGTAGACGCGTCTCAAAAATGCACAGGAGCGACTGACAGATGACAGTTTCAAAAAGAACGGAAAGAGCACAGATGGAGGCCAGATTTTCATCACAAATTATTTTATCTAATTGTCATCTGAGCCAACAATAGTCTCGTCAAAAACAGCCTTTTTACTCGTAGTCCCGTCATTTTAACTGTATCCGTGACACTTTGCATAGAGATCCAATAACAATATTTTTATGAGGTTTATTTTCTACCGGCTTGCAGCATATTTCACTTTTATCTAGGTTTTTTTCTACAGGCCCTTGGGAAAGAAAAGCTACCTGAACAATAAATAAGTAAATAAAAAAGTCCTCCCTGAACCTGTGATGCTCTAGAATTTCTTTTAAACTTGTCTGTGAGGCTGCTTTCGGAAATATTCTGCGATCGAATTCTGTTTGTCCTGTGTTCATGCATTTGACATCAATTCGTCAAATGCTTTTTGATATGATTACAACAAAAAAAAAAAAACGATAAGGTTTTTGTTTAATGTGACGTCCTGTAATGTTCGTTCAGTCATTCTTCTCACGTGAGGATGAATGGTTTGTCTGTTGTGGATGTATTTCATTTCAGAAGTCAAAAGTTTACATACACCTTGCGGAATCTGCAAAATGTTAATTCATTTACCAAAATGAGAGGGATCATGCAAAAATTTTTTGTTTTTTATTTGACCTGAATAAGATATTTCACATAAAAGACATTTAAATATAGTCCACAAGAGAAAATAATTACTGAATTTATAAAAAATGACCCTGTTCAAAAGTTTACATACACTTGATTTTCTAATACTGTGTTGTTACCTGAATGATCAACAGCTGTTTTTTTGTTTTTTTTTTTGGTTTAGGACAACTGAGGGACTCATATGCAACTATTACAGAAGGTTCAAACGCTCACTGATGCTTCAGAAGGAAAAACGATGCATTAAGAGCGGGGGGTGAAAACATTTTGAATTTGAAGATCGGGGTAAATTTTTGTCATTTTGTCTTCTGGGAAACATGATCTTCGGTAGCTTCTGAAGGGCAGTGCTAAATGAAAAAAATACGATATTAAGGCAAAATAAGAAGAATTTTCAAAATGTACACTCCTAGATGCATCGTTTTTCTTCTGGAGCATGAGTTGTACTCAGTGTGAAAATATGCATCTCAGAATCATACAGTCATTGTTGGAAAGGGTTCAAATACACAAAATATCTATATCTAAACAAAAAACACAGCTGTGGATCATTCAGGTAACAACACAGAAGAATCGAGTGTATGTAAACTTTTGAACAGGGTCATTTTTATAAATTCAACTATTATTTTCTCTTATGGACTACATGTAAACATATTTAATGTGAAATATCTTATTCAAGTCAGTACTAAATAAAAATAGCATACATTTTGTATGATCCCTCTTATTTTGGTAAAATAATTAACATTTTGCAGATTCTGCAAGGTGTGTGTAAACTTTTGACTTCAACTGTATCTGGACTTCTTGTTGTATGCAGCATTAAAGACATCCCTTTGGTCAAGAACTAAATGAGGATCAATGCTGATGCTGCATCTGGGCAAATATTCTAATTCTTGTGCAATTTTATCATTTGAAGTTATACATGGTTTTACACGTGAAAAGACAACGGTGTGGTTTTTAGACTGGTATTTGCACCTTTAACTGGTTTATTTTGAATATTTTCACATTTGAATACATCAAGCTTTGTACAGCTTTGTTTGAAATATTATGTTATTTTCCTTTACTGTCTTAATTTGTCTACTGGCACCTTTCGGAATTGCACTTGTAAACAGAAAATGACATTGTAAAATCACTGCTGTAAGCAATACATTATGTATGATGTATGTGCATCTTTGATTCTCTTACATAATGTAAATCAAATCTATAACTCAGAGTTTATGAATCAAAAAAGCGAAACTATTTTTAATTGTTTTAGTTCAAATATGTGAAATATTCTGCTGTGAAGCAAAACTTTGAGTTGTTTTTTTTTCTTTTGCCAATCGACACAATAAAGATGGTGCCATACTTAACGTTTTATTTACAAGAATAGATTTAGATTTGATATACTGAGCAATGTTATTTTTAAAACCTACAATGAGTTTACCTTAATGTCATATTTATGTTGAAATGACTCAGATTTCAAATCATTTATTTGATGTGAACGGTTTCCATCAGGAACATTGATATTGCAAGTGAAGGTGCCTGCTGCTAATTCAGCAGATATGTTTAAGTTGGTTACTTTTACAGTATGTTCAGTATGTCCTAGTGAATCATTGTGATGAGAGATATTTGCCTACTTTTTATTTATAATAAAAACATTATCAAATGTACTGCACTCAGTGCCGTTCCCTTGCATTAGTCTATACAAATGGAGTTAATACACTATGTGCATTTGAGGACCTTTGCGTCATGTAATATTTTTAACTGATAAAGCAAAAGTGTACAATATAAAACGATGCAACGTTAAAATATCGCAATATGATGTTAGCAATAGACACCCAATCACGTGTCTCATATTCATAATTCTCTTTCTCTCGACAATGACGGAAACACCGCGACTTGTATAAACAGACGTTTCAGCCAGGGTTGCCAGGTTTTCACAATAAACCCGCCCATTTGCTACACAAAAGTAGCGCGTTTGAGAGAAGGCCATTAAAAATCGCGTTCCGGGGGGTAAAATACACGGGTTTTTTGGCGGGGTTCCCTTCGGCATTCCAGGGTCTAAATATTACGTTACTGTGGTCGATTCAACCCGCGGACATTAAAAACAAACCACAGCAACAGTGGTAAAATAGCCCAATTCCGCGGGAAAACACTGGTTTCAGCGTTTCACGTTTGACAACATATAAAATGGCGACGGAAAACATGTAAATTGTGTAAAGAAGATACTTTTTTTTTACTCAGGTTTATCCAGCGAGCGCGGCCATTTGTTATATTTTGCTGAATATTGCCACTGAAAGTTTTATGCTGTAATCGACCGGACCGGGAGAAACATTTGGAGTACTGTTAATAGACCGCCGAAAGTTTTAACAAATCAAGGAGAAGAATGCAAAAAACTGTCTGAGGAACTGAAGGCGTTTGTGGTTGGCCAAACTGAACCAGGATTTCCAGGGCAAGAATCTTGACAACATTCGTGTTTGTTCTTATCATTTCCAGTCAGGTAGGTATCATTTCCATATCCGGCCAATGCTACTCGTGTGTATCTTAGTTTGTCAAAATATTGACCACTTTCCTGCTTACTAAGTCCTTCTCTATATGATTAGCTCCCACAAGTTTTTTTTTCCATGGTTCAGACAGCATATATTAGCAGAACAAACAAACTGAATCATACCGTGCGGGCAGCAGGACTGAAGCACTAAATAAGATACCAAATCAATGAATTTGAGTTTTGGTGTATTATCAGTAATCATTAAACGTTTGTAATCATTCAAAAAAAGCCATTTATGTTAGATTAAGAGATGAAGGCTATAATACTAATGTTGTCCACACGAGGGAGCCACAGGATAGATCTCAGTGTAAAGATTGAGAAAATAAATTGCATATAAATTCATTTTCATAAAACTGAAGAAAGACCAATATATTAAGTAACTGTTTTGCAAAAACTGTAAATACTAAATCCTTATAGACCAAGTTTTTTTTTTTTAAATCTAATAATAATGGTATTTACAAAATATGTGTCAAGTTGTCAGACATATCTGAATGTATGTCTAATTAAAGAAGTAACACTATATTATTTATCTCTTTTAATATTGTGCATACAATAATACTTACATAAAGACCCTACAATGCTTCGGTGACAGTACTTTGAAATAACAAACAGGGAAAACGATAAAAGGCATGGCTTACATCGCTTACCAGCTTCATTATCCGTATTTATTTTTTTCTTCATTTGAACGGCTTGTGAAAGTTTTTTTTTTTTTAGGATAAAATAAAATTTACTTTCATCTGGGAATAGATATTGTGCATATCTGACAGTCGAGAACGGTCCAATCACATGAGGCCAAAATATATAAAAACAATATTGATTGGCTATAAGATCATGGAACACAATTTTTTATTTAGTTTTTTACCAGGGGACCCCCCTGCAAAACGTTATTGGGCTAGTTTTGAGTGGGAATTGAGAGGGTTTTGTTGTAAAAACCTAGCAACAAAAATAAAGTAGTTATTTTTGTTTTCTATGCGCACAAAAAGTATTCTCGTAGCTCCATAAAACTACGGTTAAAGCACTGATGTCACATGGACTATTTTAATGATGTTCTTACTACCTTTCTAAGCCTTGAATGGGGTACTTCCATTGGTCTCTTAGTCAGAAAGCTCTTGGATTTCATCAAAAATATCTTCATTCGTGTTCCAAAGATGAATAAAAGTCTTACGGGTTTGGAATGACATGAGGGTTAGTAATTAATGACAGAAAAACAAGAACAACACAGGTTTCTGCTTGAGGAATTGTTTATTCACAGGTTTGGCTTGTTGCTGAATGCACCACTGTTCAATGCTACTTGGAAGCAAAGACTCTTCCTCCAGAAAGAATGTCAAGCCTAAATGACATTTGATGGGAAAGAGCATAAACAAGCGATGGATATACATCTATACAAATATACAATGTGTAATCAATGCATGTGCACCGAATTTTGCATATGAGCTAGAATATTTCCTATATTATAACGAACTGATCTACATCCTATTGAAAAATAGGTTGATCATGGATTGGGTTCTAGTCTAGTTTTGACGAGCAAACACAGCAGATACCTTTTTATTTTTATTTTTTAAAAAGCAAATACATGCTATACTGTAAAGAACTACTCTTTTAGCCTTTGTGCTTTTCACCTCTTCATAGTGTCACCTGAAGCCTGTACATGCTGGAGGCTTCGATTAAGCTGTATAACAATGTTAAATATTGAGAAGCACAAACATAACCAAGACTGGTCTTCAGTGAAACTTGTAGATAGTTGTAGATGGACTCAACATGTTTTGATGCTACAGTAAATGAATATTAAAATGATTATCACTCATACTCAGATCACATGCAATAAAAACACACTCGGTTCTTCACAGTAAGTGTGCAAACTCCACAAAACACCACATAAAGGAATGAAAATGTATTGTATAAATAGATAAGAAATTTGGAGGCTAGACATGGCCAAGTAACAGAAATTTAGAGCTAACATTTTGTATATGCAATGCAGCCAACTACTATTTGGGATCCCACTTTATACTAGTCATCTTTATCTTTAAGTACTTATATCAGAAAAATAATTGGTACAATGTACATATTGTGTTCGTGTATTGTGTAAACACTTTTGTTGCTATTGAGGTGTGAGATGGGTAGGGTTAGTATATAATTATACAGTAGATGTAATTACATGCACATTTTTTAAATATAAGCACAACTGAAAAAACATTAGGTGTTGAATGTTTTAGTACATAGGCTGGTATTTTAGACACTTAATATAAAGTGGGTCCATATGTTAAAATTTCTGTGGATATTGACAATTATTAAAAAAAAGGACTTATTAAAATAATGAATTACAATCTTTTACAATCTTAAGGTAAAAAGTGAACATTTGTCTACAATTTATTGTTTGTTTGTTTTCACATATGTGACCCTGGACCACAAAACCAGTCATAAGGTTAAAAACTGAGATGTATACATCACATGAAAGCTCAATAAATAAGCTTTCTATTGATGTATGGTGTGTTAGGATAGGACAATATTTGACTGAGATACATCTATTTGAAAATCTGGAATCTAAGGGTGCAAAAAAATCAAAATACTGAGAAAATCACCTTTAAAGTTGTCCAAATTAAGTTCTTAACAATGCATATTACTAATCAAAAATTACATTTTGATAGGTTTACAGTAGGAATTTTACAAAAAATCTTAATGTAACATGATCTTTACTTAATTTCCTAATGATTTTTGACATAAAAGAAAAATCAATAATTTTGACCCACACAATGTATTTTTGGCTATTGCTACAAATATACCCCAGCGACTTAAGACTGGTTTTGTGGTCCAGGGTCACATATTACTATGGAAGCCTGTTTTCTTGACTGAATAAAAAAACAAAAACAAAGGTAATTGCGACCTTGTCACATTAATTTTTGTAGAATTTTTTCAGAATTGTGAGATATAAATGTGCAATTCTAAGAAAAAAAATTGTGCAATTCCGAGCTGATCTCAGTTTAAACTTCTTTATTTTTCAGAATTGCAAGATATAAACTCAGAATTGTAAGATTATATCTTGCAATAAAATTGTGAGATAAATTTGCGATTCTGAGAAAAAAAAAAGAATTGTGCAATTCCAAGCTCATCTCACAATTCAGATTTTTAAAAAAAAATTCTCAGACTTTTTTCTTCAAAACTGCAAGATATGAACTCAGAATTGTGAAATATACATTTGGAAATCTGAGAAAAAAGAATTGTGCAATTCAAAGCTTAACTCACAATTCTGTTGTCTTTTTAGAATTTTTCAGACTTTTTTTCTTTCAGAATTGAACTGATATAAAGTGAGAGTTGTGAGATAAAAATATGCAATTCTCAGGGGAAAAAGAATTGTGCAATTCCAAGATAATCTCACAATTCAGATTTTTTGGTGAATTTTTTCTGACTTTTTTTCTTCAGAATTGCAAGATATAAACTCAGAATTGTGAGATAAAAATATGCAATTCTGAGAAAAAATTTTTTTTTTTGCAGTTCCGAGCTTATCTCACAATTTTGATTTTTTTTTTTTTTTTCAGAATTGCAAGATATTAACTCAGAGATATATAATTGCAATTCTGAGGAAAAAATGAACAATTCTGAGCTCATCCCAGTTCAATTCAGTTTTTTTTATAATTTTTTCACAAATTTTTCCTTCAGAATTGCAAGATATAAACTCAGAATTGTGAGATAAAAATATGCAATTCTGAGAAAAAAAAGAAGAATTTTGCAGTTCCGAGCTTATCTCACAATTTTGATTAAAAAAACTTTTTTCAGAATTACAAGATATTAACTCAGAGATATATAATTGCAATTCTGAGGAAAAAATGAACAATTCTGAGCTCATCTCAGTTCAATTCAGTTTTTTTTATAATTTTTTCACAAATTTTTTTCTTCAGAATTGCAAGATATAAACTCAGAACTGTGAGATATAATTTTGCAACTCTGAGAAAAAACGAATTGTGCAATGCCAAGCTTACCTCACAATTCAGATTTTTTTTACATTTCCTTTTACATTTAAAAACACTCATAAATTAAGTCTCTCTCAAGTCATCTCACAATTCTAATGTTTTCAAAACAATTAGTAGGAATTGCCTCAGAATTGTTAGATGAAATGTCGTAATTACCTTTTTATTATTATTATTATTATTATTATTTTAATCCATATCTATGGTGGAAACGGGAATCATTCTGTCGTGTCATTTGGCCGTCGTGTGATAAAAACAGCATACATTCAAATTAAAATGGACATTTTGTTTAGACATTTCACTGCTGAATGCAAAACAAATCTGACTTAAATATTACATTCCACTTACAAAAAAAGACATGTACATTTTCAGTCCAAAAGCACTCTTTAAAATCAGTAGTGCGTCATTTAGTGCGTCTTTTTCATTACACTACTTTTTTTAAAAATAAAACACAAATGGTACATTCTGTTCTCTTGAGAAGGAATTCAATTTCCGGGAAGTAGCTGTACAAGCTATTTCTCTTAATGTCACGTGGTACTGACAAAACCAAACTTACAGAAAAAGAGATCATTATAGCAGCAGCAAGGACTAGTCATTAAACGTCATACATGGTAAATCAGCACCCATCACTGGAAGTTCAAACAAGCATTTCTACAGCCACATACATCAAAAAGAGGTCTATTCAGGTATTTCACACATTTTAGAAAGAACATTCTAAGGTCTAATCCGACAGACAGAAAAAATGTTTCTCAAAGGAAAATGCTGGAATATGCAAATATAAGTTATCGGTTTGAAATAAATGTACAAACCTAAAATATTTAAAAGATATAAAGTTCGTACAAAAGGTAAAAACTCACTAGATTTTGTCACTGAAAGAGAAGATGCTAAGACTAGGTATTAAACAGACGGCCATGTTTGTGATAAAACAAAGCGGGAGGTTTGGCTGCATTACTTTCTATCAAACACTAGAGGGAGCAAAAGAGATGCGGTTTTTGATGGTCTACAAACAAACCTCATATAGCACCAAACATGTAGTTATGATGAAGAGAAAACTCTTAAACAATCACAAGGGCTTCTCATTTTGAATGAAAAACTGCTAGGAGTGTGTGATTATTTTTACACCTGTTCAGGTGTGCTACCCTCAGAGAAAACAGCCCATCCAGTCCTAGTTAATCACATCTGCTCCATGTAACAAATGTTCATTTTCAAAAATTCACAAGTCAATTTACCTTTTACTACTAGATAATTTTCCATAATTCCTCCCGGGGTTGGGCTTAAAACGGTGATGTGGGTGAGCGGACTGTCTCGGCTGAACTGGGGGAAATGTCCTCTGACTCTGAGGTGAACTCGGCTGAAGAGAGGTTCGGGCCGGTGGCGGGACTGGAGGGGAAGGGGCTCTGGGTGCTGCGTGCTGCTTTCACATCCTGGTGGCGTCTTCGTCGGAAAACCTGCCTCTCCTTATCAAGAGGGGTGCTCTGGGGAACACGAGAGCATGGGACAGTGTATGACTGCTCAGGAATCAGTGTGGAGAAAGATCGAATGGGTGCAGACTAACAGAATTTCACTTGCATGTGGACTATAATTAAATAGTGACTTCATAGTGACAACTAAATCAAAACCTGTGTCTTTGAATTAAAGGGATAGTTCACCCAAAACTGAAAATACTGTCATTAATTACTCGCCCTCATGTCGTTCCAAACCCGTAAGGCCTTTGTTCGTCTTCAGAACACAAATTAAGATTTTTTTTTATGAAATCTGAGAGCTTTCTGACCCTGTAAACCAGTTAAGTATATTAACTATGGACTATTTAAACAATGACTTTACTACCTTTCAGGTCTTGATTTGTGTTCTATATCTTAAGAATGAATATCTTACAGGATTGGAACGACAAGAAGGTGAGTAATTAATGACAGAATCTGCATTTTTGGGTGAACTATCCTTTTAAGACTGAACTGTGGATAAAGTGTTTAAAGAAGGCAAATATGGTAGTGCACCAAGCATAGTGATTAATAAAAAGGCAAATGGATTTTTTTCCCCAGTTTTTCAAATTATGTTAAATATGTTTGTTAAACTATATATAATATAAGTCTCCTCGGCTCAGGAAGCCTGTATTTATTTAATCCAAAATACAGCAAAAGCAGTAATATTGTGAAATATTTTTTACTATTTAAAATAACTGTTTTCTATTTGAATATATTTTAAAATGTAATTTATTCCTGTGATCACAGCTAAATTTTCAGCATCATTTCTCCAGTCGTCATGATGCTTCAGAAATCATTCTAATATGCTGATTTGCTGTTCAATAAACATTTATTATTATTATTATTATTATTATTATTATTATTATTATTATTATTATTATTATTATCAATATTTAAAACAGTTGAGTACTTTTTTTAGCAGCATTAATCTGAAATAAAAATTTTTTGTAACATTACACACTATATTATATTATTACTTCAATCATATATATATATATATATATATATATATATATATATATATATATATATATGATTGAAGTAATAATGCTAAAAAAATCAGCTTTGAAATGACAGGAATAAATTACAATTTTAAATGTATTCAAATAGAAAGATAGAATTTCAAATCAAATATTTCTGAATTTGACAGTTTTTGCTGTACTTCAGATCAAATAAATGCAAAATGCAGGCTTGGTGAGCAGAAGAGACATCTTTAAAAACATTAAAAAATGTACGTTTCAAAAACTTTTGACTGGCAGTGTATTTAATCTAAAGTACAGTAAAAGCAACTATATTTTGAAATCTTGTTCAAATTTAAAATGAACTCCAGTCTTCTGTATCACATGATCCTTCTTTACTGTCTCTTTTGTTCATTTGAATGCATCCTTGAAGTATTCATTTCCTTAAAAAATACTCCAAACCCCCAAATTTTAATAAATATGTAATATTATGTTTGAAATATAGTTTTTTTTGTCCATAAAATCTTGCCTTTGTAAACTTTGAGATTCAATTTAATGCAATAATTACAGAAATTTCTGACAATTTACTTAAAATTAAGTCTTTACCATTTTGTTTTTACTTTTTAATTATACTTTTTTAATATTTGTATTTATTTTTGCACACAATGAAAGAGTACAGACCTAATCAATATTTATTTTCAGTATCAATTTTAGCAATTCGTTTCTGCAGCTCTCCCACTAACACACCAAACACTTTCACTCCATTCTGCAGTATATATCCAGCACAAAACCGCACATTCAAGCCAGTGTGTAACTTATGCATGCTGAGTAATAAGTGTACACTTCAACTATCCAAGCTTCTCAGCTGCCAAAGATGAACGCCACTAAACAATAACACAGAGCAAAGAAAGGGAAAAGTAAAACAGTGACAAACAGAATTCAGCAAAGCACCAGCAGAAAGAAAAAGCTATGCAGAGTATGAACTGAAAAGCATTAATAGCAAAAAAAAGCAAAGTGTGGAAGAGAAGGGACTATGGAGACTGCCAGCACGTTGCCATGGAAACACTGCCGGTTTGGGCCGCTCTGTGGGCATACCTTATCCAATACATCCCTGGGTGCGGGTAGCAGTCCAAAGACCCTGAACGCTTGATGGTAAACCCCTCGTCCGGCTGAGCAGAGAGAAATGAGTGCAACTCAATAGATCAGCTTTTGACTTTTCACCGTGTAAAACAGCACAAGCTTTGAGCCGTGAGATGCTGTTTGAATATGGCGTAATATTTAGACGTAGTTCTACAAAAAAAGAGCAGTGAGTAAACCAAGTGCTTATAATGTTTTACCAGTTCTACATATAGAAATAAAAACAATATGTTTGAAGCTAATGAAACGGTTAACATGCAGAGCAATGCGCAAATAAAAATAAAATAAATCATAAATGCATATATATGGGTTCAGTAAGACACATTAATTAAAAATCAAGCAGTTTTTAACATTTATAATTACGTTTCTTGAGCAAATCAGCAATTACAA
Organism: Garra rufa; assembly: GCF_049309525.1. Classification (NCBI taxonomy): domain Eukaryota; kingdom Metazoa; phylum Chordata; class Actinopteri; order Cypriniformes; family Cyprinidae; genus Garra; species Garra rufa. The sequence continues at coordinate 13,375,397 of NC_133374.1, forward strand.
TGGTTTCTGAAGGACCATGTTACACTAATTACTGGAGTAATGGGTGCAGCCTTGGTGAGCATAAGAGAAGTCCAAAATATTTTCAAAAAAAAAAAAATATATATATATATATATATATATATATATATATATATATATATACACTGCAATTCGAAAGTTTGGGATCAGTAAGATTTTTTATGTTTTTAAAGAGGTCTCTTATGCTTATCAAAGTTCCATTTATTTGATGAAAAATACAGAAAAATAAGTAATATTATCAAATATTATTCCAATTTAAAATAAGTTTTCTATTGTAATATACTTTCAAATATAATTTATTTCTGTGATGCAAAGCTGAATTTTCATCAGCCACTACTCCTATCTTAAGTGTCACATGATCCTTCAGAAATCATTCTAATATACTGATTTATTATTAATGTTGGAAACACTTGTGCTGTTTAATATTTTTTGAATCCTGTGAGACTTTTTCAGGATTCTTTGATGAATAAAAAGTAAAAAAAAGAACAGTATTTTTTCCATCCTTGCTGATTAAAAGTATTAATTTCTTTCAAACAAAGAAAAAAATAATTTAATAACTTGAACAGTAGTGTATATTGTTTATAAGATTGTTTATAAGATGCATAAAAGATTTCAATTTTAAATAAATGCTGTTTTTTTAACCCTTTATTCATCAAAGAATCCTATAAAAAATATTACAGGTTCCAAAAACTATTCAGCAGCACAACTGTTTCCAACATTGATAATAAAAGTAATAAATCAGCATATTAGAATGATTTCTGAAGGATCATGTGACACTGAAGACAGGAGTAATTATGCTGAAAATTCAGCTTTGCATCACTTTAAAAACATTAAAAATCTTACTGATCCCAAACTTTTGAACGGAAGTGTACATATATATAGACAGGCAAAATAAAATAAAAAACCATCAAATATTGAAACTAAGTGTAAATATTTTGAAAAATGTTCTGTTAAAATTTGATTTGCATACAGATGTAGTGTGTGTAATGTTATGCAATTCCCCTACATAAAGAAAGCATGTATGAAAAGATAAAAGTATAGGAATATTTCGTGTCTAATTTGATTCAGTCCCTGACAACAGTGCTGACAGTCATTATATAAACAGAGCACAGAATCAGAGGAAGAGATGTCACAGCCATAGGAAAGCAGCAGGATGGAGTCTGCCAGGAGAGAGGACGAATGAGAGCAGAAGAGCTGATGGATGAGTCAGCGAAGAGCTATGAGACCTCTAGAATATTATAATACCTCTAACTATATTTAAGTAGATTTTATTATAGCAGATCCAACTGCAGTGTACTGCAGACCTCTTTAAGGGTTTGTTCCAAAAGGCTTGAGGGCTATTCAAACTCAAAACGATTTGGACTGCATGTCAGTTTTTCATATCAAAACTATTTGTGATGCAAATACCACATTAGTGTTGGGCGATATGCTCAATTTTCATATCGTCCTATCGTCAGCCTGAGAGATCGCCGATACACGATACTATCGTGCTAATTTAATTAATTATCTATGTACTAAATTCCTTATTCGTTTTGTAAAGGTAGACTTGCTATTGGCATATGATTAAGTTGTGCGTGTACAGAGCGCTGTCTGTAGTTCTGCCGGAGTTGTTCAAGTTACTTTCGGTTTCATTCTCTGCTATCGTCAGAGAGTGAGTTGTAAATGCGTGCATAAATGTAAATGATTGAATCTTTCTTTACCCGTCATATTGCGATAATGTTACCGCTGTATGTCTGACCTTTGTCATCAGGTGATGTTGTAGTTCAGTTCATATTGAATGCGGAGAAGTGATGCGCGTGTAATACACGTGCATATGTTTAGCGCCATTTGATCGCATCGTAATTCTAATTAACGCATATAGACGTTACTGAGATGAATGTTTGTTTATATACAGACCGATTATGATACATCGTAATTAATTCAGCCTGAACCACGTTTTACTACCTCTGTTATCCTAATGACTGCAATGCTAATATAATATAACACTCCCGTTAGTATCAGTTAATCTATCACCATACTGTATGATGAAAATCTCCCATTTTCACTGCACGCGGTGCGTTAAGGCGACGTGGCCTCTCTATGCGTGTGTTTATACCGCGGCAAGTTTCTGAAGCATCCTAGAACAGACTCTCTGTGCTGCATTGCTAAAGTTAAGTTCTTTGTTGACGGATAATAATAATAATCGTCTAACTATCGTCAAAGGCATCAGCAATAGGCGATATCTCTGACTATCGTCGATACACGATACTATCGTCTATCGGCACAACCCTATACCACATATACCTGAACAAGAAAATAAAATCCAGTCATTCACATGTTTTGATGCCAGGTACAATCCATCATGAAAATTGAATAGATATATATTTTTTTAGACTAGTTAAAGGAGAAGTTCACTTCCAGAACAAAAAATTACAGCTAATTTACTCACCCCGTTTTCATCCAAGATGTTCATGTCTTTTTTTCTTCAGTCGTAAAGAAATTATGTTTTTTGAGAAGGACATTTCAGGATTTCTCTCCATATAGTCTATGGTGCCCGAGTTTGAACTTCCAAAATGCAGTTTAAATGTAGCTTCAAAGGGCTCTAAATGATCCCAGCCGAGAAAAAAGGGACTTAACTGATAACTAGCAAAACGATCAGTTATTTTCTAAAACTTTTTTTTACAATTTCTATCATTTTAACCTCAAATGTTCGTCTCGTCTAGCTCTGCGTTAATTCGGTGTATTCCAGTTTAAGACAGTTAGGGTAGGTCATCTCATTTCTCCTCCAACTTCAAAATCGTGCTACATCACTGCAGAAGTACCGACCCAGTGTTTACAAAGTAAACATGCAAAGTGCTTTTACAAACAAAAGGTAAAACAGTGATGTATTTTTCAACCTGCCGTAACTGTCATGAACCAGAATACACAGAGTTCACGCAGAGCTAGACAAGACAAGCATTTCAGGATAAAAAGTATATAAATTGTAATTTTTTTTTTAGAAAATATCCAATTTCGCTAGATAAGACCCTTCTTCCTTGGCTGAGATCGTTTAGAGCCCTCTGAATCTGCATTGAAACTGCATTTTGGAAGTTCAAACTCAGGGGCACCTTAGAAGTCCACTATATGGAGAGAAATCCTAAAATGCTTTCCTCAAAAAACATAATTTTTTTACGACTGAAGAAAGAAAGACAAACAACTTGGATGACAAAGTGCACCAATATTTGATTTGTGAATATTAGCTTTAATAATGTGTGTAATGTTGTCAAAAATACATGTATATGTTTAAACATAAGAGCTAAACAGGTGATTCTTACTGCTATGACAGTGACTCCTGCTGTGGTGTTGGTGGGTTTGGGGCCCATGTTGAAATGTTTCTTAATCTTGCCGGCCACAGACAGCTGGTGCTGATTCTCACACATCCTGTCATCCTGAGAAAGAGCAGAAACAGTACCTCCATATCAGTTTTCTATTAATAGTCTGAGAATAACACAGATGAAGATGAAACAGACAGAGGAAGTCTTACATTGACCCAGGGATGGTCTAACACCTGGAGAGCTGTGTATCTCTGTTCGACCTCCACCTGCAGCATGCAGGTAATAAGTGCCTGTAGAGAAAGGAAGTAAAAAGAGAGAATGAGGTTTGTTTTTCTTTCCAGAACTTTCAAACTTCATTTTGGTGGTATACCGACCTTTGCAGTGTCAGAAACATTGTCCCAGTATGGAAGGGGGAAATCCAGCTGGCCCATCACAATCTGGTCAAAAAGAGCTTCCTGGTCATCTGTGCTCCTAAAGGAACAGATATGCAAAACGTATTTTGATATTCATGAATATTCATTGGGCTACTGCAGTAAGGAATGATGATACAACTTGCACTATCTATCCTCTGCAGATGTGCAGGTCAAAATAGAGTTACAGAAACCGGCCACTAGAGGGAGTGACATATATATAATATGAGCTGTAAAGTTGCCTAAGTTGAGCTTGTATTAAACCCACAATAAATGTCACATGCTTAAAGGATATTATTCTTTCATTAATTACTCGCCCTCATGTCGCTTCAAACCAATCAGACCTTTGTTCATCTTCAGAACCCAAATTAAGATATTTTTAAAGAAATCCAAAGGCTTTCTGACCCTGTGTAGTCAGCAACACAACTACCAAGTTCTAGGATCAGAAAGGTAGTAAAGACATTGATAAAATAGTCCATGTGACATCAGTTGTTAAAGCTACGAGAATACTTTTTGTGCACTAAGAAAACAAAAATAACTTTATTCAACTATTTCTTCTATTTAAACAATGTCCTTACTGCCTTTCTAGGCCTTGAACGTGTCAGTTGTGTAACCGTCTATGCAGGGTCAGAAAGTTCTTGGATTTCATAAAAAATATCTTATTGAATTTGAAGGTCTTTCGGGTTTAAAACAACATGAGGGTGAGTAAAGACAGAATTTTCATTTCATTTTTGGGTAAAGTATCTCTTTAACTTACAACAATACTATACTCACCCACGGAAAGGAGGGAAGCCACAAAGCAGTATGTATGTTATGACCCCGGCTGCCCAGATATCAACTTTCAATCCATACCTATAACATAAAGAGTGCTGTCGTATTGTGTTTTTCTCTTCAAGTTATATTCCAGACCAGTGAATATCCCGTAGTTTTAATGCTCTGTTGTAATAACGTATTCCCACACTAATGAAGATTTACCCAGTCTCTGCGACGATCTCTGGAGCTACGTAGGTTGGGGTGCCACATATAGTGTAAAGCGGACCGTCCACAACTGTTGCCAAGCCGAAATCCCCCAGTTTTAGGGATTTGCTTCCATCCTGGTGCTCATAGACCTGAAACACATATAAATATACACTTGCCGTTAAATAAATACTTGCTATTTAGATTCAGGAAACAGATCTTTTTCATTTTTTTTAAATAATTAAATATTATTTATTAGAATCATTAGAAAACTAAATACTTCAAATTAAAACTATATATGATTAAAATTAATAAAATTAAATATTTTAGCAATTTTTGAAAAGGAAAGCTGAAATCATTTTCCAGACTGTTTGTGTCTGGTTTTTATTAGGGGTGGGAGAAAAAATCGATTCTCCGATGCATCGCGATTCTCTCTTTAACGATTCTGAATCGATTCCTAATATTTCAGAATCGATTCTGAGCTTGTTTTTTCCCCCCGCATATGGCACGTGTGCACGCTAGAGACGCTGCCGGCTTCATTGCACAGCATTTGCACTGTGAGACTCGTGCGCACTGCTTGACATTGATTGCTTCCACCCGCCGTGTTTTACTTTCAAGTTATGCTTTCATTTCTGCCGTCTGGAATGCAGTACTATTAGATGCACTGACAGACTTTCGCGTGCGCTGTGTGTTTGTTCGTCCTAAAGCTCGATTGCAGATGCGGTTAAATGCACTTGCGTTTTCAAATAGTTTTAAACGAAACTGTACATACAGTCAGTTATGTTTTCAGAGCAGGACAAAACATCTGATATATCGAAATAGATCTGTGCATCAGTGGCGTTCTAATGCTCCGTATACCCAGGCTGTCAGAGAGACTGCGTTCACGTGTTAAATAATATAAACATGCTTATAAGTTGATCCCTTATTTGAGATAGAATCTTCCGGGCAAGCAGATTCTCCGCATCTTCCTCGACTCTTCAGAATTGATGCGCATTCTCTGTTTTTCTGTCATGCGCATGACTTTATTCGCGGGGTAAGCTGTCCGCGAAGCGCTCGCCCAAGCGGAAAAACACGCTGTTGCTGCCAGATCCTGATTGCCGAAAATCATATTGTGTTTGATGCACAACTTACTCGTCTATATTTTTTTAGATAATAATAAACAGGGAAAAGAGGAAATATTAAAATATGATTTCGTCTTTGAATTTATTGGTTTATAAATAATCTAAAGATATAATTATTTTTGGTATTACTGGTGGTTTTAACACTAAGCATACCTGGTAAAGAAAAAAAAAAAAAGTCACCGTTCGCCACTGCTGTGCATTAGTTTGTTAAAGCTGCCTGTCTATGATCTCATCATCAGTAATAATAAAACGGAAGTAATGCTGAGGAAAAAAGAAAAACTATTGTCTGTAAACTTTCAGATACCTAAAGAACACTTATTTTAAATAAGTAATTGTTTTAACCCTTAAGCTCTCCTTAAGTAGGTTTTATCTTTACTTTCTTTGGGGTCAGATTCAGGCGCGTAGCCAGTAATGGGCCAGGGCGGCACTGGCCCGCCCACATTACTCCCTGGCCCACCCAGGCAAGTTTGATCAAAATACATTTTTAGTTTATTTTTATTATTCAAATGTATTAAAAATATATATTCATATAAACCTGATTTATTTATTAATTGCCGAATAAAATCAGGTTTATATGAATATATTTTCTTTAGGTCTAATTGGTTGTTATGGTTGCTAAGGCGACAGGAAGACTCTATGAGCGGCGGGTTCTGGCGGCATTCAGTGTATTAACATCGCCACAATAATGGCTAAACAAGCTTCTTTAATGTTTTATTAAAAAAAAAAAAAGAGTTGAGGAAGAAGACACGCCACTGCCTTCATCTGTCGAGTCCACCCAGCCCAGTTCTTCAGACTCATTAACTCACAAGAAGGCTAGTCAGGCGCTGGTGACGGCCACCGCTTGCTCCCTGGCGGCAGCGCCAGTGATCTCTCCCGGTCAGCCTGACGCGGGTTTTCCCAACGATCTAACTGCAATAAATGAACCACCTTCATAACCCAATCTGAAGGTATTTCCCTGCCAACTCTTATTTTTTTAAATAAAACATTAAAGAAGCTTGTTCAGCCGCTGATTGCATTGTATATGGTTATTTTAACAGAAATTAGGGAGTGTGTTATTTATTTCAAACCGTTCTCTGCTGAGAGTATTAATTATTTTAATTTCTTCTACTTTTAGCCTAACGTTACTTTATTTTCGAGTGAACTGTCCGCTCTGCACTGCTGACTAACCTGAATAAAATAGCACTGTTGAACATGATGGTTAGACGGTGTTTTGTTATTGCCTTTGTGTTTTTGCAGTTTGTTTGTCTATTATTTTTCTAATCTCTAAGGTTTAATTATTAAGTAATATTTTTTCTAGGAAAAAATATAGGCCCGCTCACTTTTTCAATGGCCCGCCCAAAATACAATTTCTGCCTACGCCACTGGTCAGATTGACCCCAAGGATTGAAAGTGTGATTCCATAATGAATTATACATTTTTAATATTATAAACTATATATCATTTTTTTCGTTTACTTCTCAACTTTACAGTTCTGCTGTGTTTTCATGGATATTTTGTACTTTTTTACCCATTTACTGCACAATTACTCAACTACGCCACCAAGTGGCTTATAAAAAATTAATTTTTAATAAAAAAATCACCTTAATGATGATCTAAATTTAATCTAAATTGTTTTTGGACATTGCTCTATGTGTTAGGGATACAGTACTGCCATCTACAGGTTAGTGGAAAAACTTTTGAAGATATAGTTAAAGAAAGAAAGTGCAATGACCACATACATCCAGCAGAGGCCCTTAGGGATTAATTTCATTTTCACTTTATTTTTCTTCATGCTTCAACTTCTCCTCACAACTTTATGATATATATTTTGTAAATATATATATTTGAACATTTTAAAATAAATAAAAAATGTGTTTTTTTGTAAAAGCGTAGAATTTTAGTTTTTTAGAATTGCTGAATTTTTGTCTTTCATCTTTCTTTTATCTGCACTTTTCCCTCTCTTGTGTGAGTGTGTGGGTGTGTGAGTGGGTGTGTGTGGGTGTGGGGGGGAGTGTTTTTTTTTTTTGGGGGGGGGGGGGTGTTTGGGGGGTGCTGTGTGGTGTGTTTGTGTAGAGTTGTGTGTGTGTGTGTTAGGGGCAGGGGCATGGTGTGTGATGTGTTTGTGTAGAGTTGTGTGTGTGTGTGGGGGGGGGGGGTGTGATGTGTGTGAGAGTCAACATGCATGTTCCATGTTGCATTTGTGCTCTAGTACCAGTCTTTCATTTATGTATGAACATTTTCAGATTTATAGCAGATATGTTGATTTTTTATGCCAATTTCTATATAAATGCTCCCTGTTGCAATTACACACATGTGAGTGTTTGTGAGTGTGTGAGTGTGTGTGTGTGAGAGATAGAAAGTTCGTTCCACTTTGAATTTATGCTGTAGGACCAGGCCTTTATTTAAATGTTAATTATTTTAGATTTAAACTGGATTTACTACTTTTTTTGGACAAACGAAATGAAAAAAAATTGCTTTTTTTACTTTTCCCATTCATTTTCAATGTGGGGTCAATCTGACCCCAAGGAGAGGAAACGGTAAAAAATTTTTTACACACCTTTAGAACAACCGAATTAAGTCCGGATTTTTTTTGTGTTTTTAGATTGATTATTTAGGAAAAGTCACAGAGTCTCATGCCCCTGAGATTAAGGGAACTTTATAAAAAAAAGAAGGAAAACTCCAGTGGGGTCAGCCTGACCCCAAGGAGAGCTTAAGGGTTAAAAATTACCTTGCTTATATAGTTTAAAAAATAAAGTAAAATTGGCACAAAATAAATTTGATATAAAACATATGAAAATGTAGCCATGTGCAGTTCTATTGAAAACTAAGAATGTGAGCATCATGATATTTAGTTAATAATGAAAACAGTAATTAAATTAAATTGAATCTTGAAACCAGTGAAGATTGACACACCTACTTTTACAGAGATTTCAACTATAAACAAAAAGCATAGAAACTGCAATTTTACATGTTTTTAAAATTGTAAAGTTGTATTTGCACAGCAGAAGAATTAATTGGGGGAAAAAATGTAGATCAAGAATCGTTTTGGAATTGGATCGTGACTCCCAGAATCGGAATCGGATCGGATCATGAAGTGCCTGAAGATTCCCACCCCTAGTTTTTATGGAAGTCTATTTCTGCCACTGAATAAAAAGTGAAAAAGGTATCTGACTTTTTATCTCAAAATCTCAGAATTGTGAGTTATAAAGTAAAGAATTGACAGATACAAACTGGCAATTCTGACTTTTTTTCAGAATTTAGAGCAATAAACTCACAATTCTGACTTTTTTCTCAGAACTGCATGATATAAACTCTGATATAAACAATTTTCAGAAATAAAGTCAATCTTGAGAAACAGATTTCTGAGAAACAAACTTGAAATTCAAACTTGAAAGTGAGAATTCTGGAAAAAAAAAGTCAGAATTGTGAGATAAAAAGTCGCAAAAACCCTTTTTTTATTCAGTGGCAGAAACGGGTTTCCATTGGTTTTCAGCTTTATCTCAGTTATGCAGAAAACTGGTTAAAAAATGTCATTATCTTTGCAGAGTCAATTTACAGCATGCATAAATCTTATCTGCCACAACTTTATATAACGTACAGGATTTTATTTATGCATGCCAGGCACAATAGCCTTTGTCAGAGCAGTTTTGTTACTCATGCTGTCATTAGAGAAACGCAGCATTATGTCTGAAGTTATAAGCTGGGTAAACTAGACCCAGTATTGAGTTACGTTACCGTTGTTCTAAAGCTTGTGTAAGAAGGGTTATTAAAGGTTTCTGCACTCAAGAAAAACATTCTGCATTTGCCTCTCTCTTAGATTTGTGAAAATAACACTGATTTTTAGTGATAACCATTTCTCTGTAATAATCCAACACCCACCAGAAGATTCTCAGGTTTGATGTCACGGTGAACAATGTTAAGGCTGTGCAGATATTTGATAGCACTGGCCAGGTTATACAGCATCCCGCTGGCATCCCGCTCTGTGTATTTGTTGGAGGAGGTGATGGCATCAAAGAGGTCACCACCCTGTTCATGCACAGAAATTCACAGCTATTCAGGAACAATATCTGAGTCAAATTTAATGCAATCTAAAAAACTGTCTGTTTCTGTTTAGTCTGTTGTAAGATTTAGAAATGTTTTCGAAAGATATCTCTTATGCTCAACAAGGCTGCATTTATTTAATCAAAAACACAGCAAAGACAGTAATTTTCTGAAATATTCTTACAATTTAAAATAATACATTTCTATTTTATTATATTTTAAAATGTAATTTATTCTGTAAAGGCAAAGCTGGTTTTTCATCATTACTTCAGTCTGAAGCACAACTGTCTTTAGTTTAACTTTTGATTAATTTAATGGATCCTTGCTGAATAAAATAACTTATTTATTAAAAAAAAAAATTAATAATTCACCTTAACCAGCTCCATGACCAGGTAGAGTTCACTATATGTGTCCATTTCTTCAATCAGCAGAACAATGTTAGGATGCTTCACTCTCCGAAGAATGGACACCTCATTCTGGATCATGTGTTCCTGTGAGCCACAGACCATTGAGTGATGTCAGAAAACATGCATTTTTTCACCTATTAGGATCTTTTAAAAACATATTAATATATTGTCTCACCTTCCCTCTGCATTTGCTCTTGTTAATGATTTTCAGAGCATATTCTCGGCCTGTGGATCTCTCCACACACTCCCGGACCACAGCGAAGTTCCCATCGCCAATCATGCGTCCCACCTTGTACCTCTCAGCTATGGAAGCAGGAACCTGAGGACAATCCTCCATCAGCTCAGCTGGAAGGAAAAAGATTTGGGATGTAACATTCAGATGAAGATGATAAAACAACATTGATAGACCTTCGTCAGAGTTGTCCAGGGTTCCTCACCTTCACTGCCCGGCCCATCGCCCTCATCCATGGAGCTGCACACCTTGGTGGAGGCCAGAGAGAGAGAGGAGCCACTGTGCTGAGAGCCCTGTCAGGGAAATTGAATTGTTAAACAAGTTATTATATAAAAGATAAAAGTTGAAATTCTGTATTAAAGAAATGATTACCCCATGATTTACTCACCCTCAAGCCATCCTAGGTGTATATGACTTCCATCTTTCAGACAAATACAAATCAGAGTTATATTGAAAAATGTCCTGGCTTTTTCAAGCTTTATAATGGCAGTGAATGGGTGTTGAGATTTTAAAGTCCAATAAAGTGCATGCATCCATCATAAAAAGTACTCCACGTGACTCTAAAGGGTAAATAAAGGCCTTCTGGAGTGAACTGATGCGTTTGTGTAAGAAAAATATCCATATTTAAAACTTTATAAACTGTAATCTTAAGCTTCCGCTAAGTGTCATATGCATGTTTATGAGAGAGTGGCGTTCCATCACATGATGTAGGATGTAGGCGAACGTGGATATTATAAATGCTGGTCATGAATTAGTATTAAAATCAGGATTTGTAACAAAAATGGAGGATTTCGATATAAGCCAAAAGAAGACTGGTTTTCCTTTGCTGTAAACAAAACTTGGTTCTAGCGAGACTAGCATTGTCTCACAAGTGCGTACAACAGTTAGCGAAATCTAGAGATTTAAATATAGATACTTTTTTACAAGCACATCGATTCACTTCACGGAGGTGATCACTCAGAAGGCCTTTAACCCCCTGGAGCTGTGTGGGGAACTTTTCATGATGGATTCATGCACTTTATTTGGACTATAAATGTCTCAACACCCATTCACTGCTATTACAAAGATTAGAAGAGCCAGGACATTTTTTTAATATAACACAGATTGTATTCGTCTAAAAGAAGAAAGTCATATACACCTAGGTTGGCTTGGCGGTGAGTAAATCATGGGGTAATTTTCATTTTTGGGTAAACTGTCCCTTTAAACAAAACCACATCTTAAAGGAATAGTCCATCAAAAAATTAAAATTCTGAGATATTTGGAAGAATGTCGGTTACTAAATAGTTTCGATTCCCACTGAATTTCATTGTATTTTCTGTCCGTATGATGGAAGTCAAAAGAAATTCAAAAGTTTTTTTTTTTCATTTCTAACAATTCAAAATGTCTTCTGTTGTGTTTCACAGAAAAACAATCATACAGGTTTGAAGTTGAGTAAATAATAACAGAGTTTCATTTTCAGATGGACTATCCCTTTAAACTGAGCAGAGGTATTGCAGAGGGAAATAAAAGGTCAGTTTCTATGGAAACAGCTTGGGTGTGCTAAGAATATTCAAGACTGGATCGGGGCAGGCGAGGTGAAATTCAGTAATGTTTAATCCACTGACACCATGACATATTTATTTTAACACACCATCGACCAAGAATGAATACATTTTCAGTCAGACTATATTAGCTGCACCGAATATTAATTTAAAGGCTGCTCATTTGAAACAATGTTGCATGTTTGTCTTTTGGCGATCGAACAACAGTCATTTAAATTTTCAGCAGGTAACAAGGCTAATACTTAAAGCTATTCCAAATCATCTTTTGGCATATGTACAGATTCCTGTATAGACGTTTTTCCTGAACACGGAAGTAAGTCCGGCTCTTAACTGAAAGAATGCTTTGCATTTCCGGTCTGCATTGTTTCTAGTCAAATTAGGGTATATTCCGAGCTAATAAACTGATGTTAAACCTATTAAAATGTTTTTAAAAAGCACATGGCTCCATAGCGCCATCACTTGGCAATGTCGCAATGAATGAATGGGTTCCTATGGAAACCGGAACAGAAAAGCATTCAATCTGACGTTAGAATTCGTAATGGCGGCGCTCATCGTTTACTCAGGAAAAAGGTCTATACAGACACTACTGTTCGAAAGTTTGGGGTTGGTAAGGTTTAGGAATATTTGTGAAAGAAGTTGCTGTATTTATATGTATCTATCTGACTAGATAAAAAATGTAATTTATTCCTGTGTAATTTCACTTGTTTGAGCTTCAGAACACAAGCAAATACATCTAATTTAACACCATCAATTAGTAGAGCAGAAAAACAGGCTAATGTTGTCAAACCATATGATTTAGGTCTATCACAGAGAGAGTGGAAATGGAGCAGGCATGCAGCCAGGTCAAGAAGCTTGCCTGTTGTTGCTAGGAAACATTTTGGGTGAACATGGAATTATTTAGTACAGATGTGCTCAACTGCAATTTAGTGTGATTCAGTACTATATTGGCAAATTAAAGCACCTGAAATACAATTAGGGTCAATCAGAAAGATGGAAGTGCTTGACTGGTTTTGCTTGATGCATTGCAAATGTAAACAGAACAATTCCACATCGACTAACATCATGTAAATGGTATTTTAAAGGCATTTTACAGCAAATGCAGCAGATGTGAAAGGTCTCCGGGGTGACAGTTCTTACCCTTCGCCTTCTCAGACTGGCTGGACTGGTGGGAGATGGACTGGGAGATTTGCCTGACCGTGGGGTCGACAGCTGACTACCTGCTGTTCCGTTAGCTGAAATACAGAAATGAAACTAATTCAGATCCAGTTACTGTTGGAATCTGAATCGAGGCAGGTTGGTAAATCTCATGCATTTAATCAAGAATGACATATTTAGTTTGAAAATCAATTCTATTCTTTAAAAGAAGAATAGAAAAGAAAGTTATTTTTATCATCATTGCTTGGTTGCATTTGCTTAATTGTCTAAAAAACAAAATAAGAAAAAATAAGATACAATATATATTAGTTTCAAACAAAGCGAACCCCAATGCCGTTTTCTTTACATTATATTACATTCAATGTGTTACCATTTTTTTTTCCGTAATTTATATATTGAGCTCAAAAATTAACTTTGGCCATGAAATAACAGTCAAAGAACTAAGGCGGAGTTAAAATAAACAGATCATAGATTTAATTTATGTTTAATTTATTTTACTTATTTTAGTGCCAGTACACCGAGACAAATGAATGACTTTGACAATGACCACAACAATATATATAAAATATAATAAAACAAAAAATCAGTTGTAGAACCAGATGTGAACCAGTGACTTTACAATTTACTTGACAATATATACACTGCAAGTTCAGACTATATCAGACATGTACAATAATTTAAACAACAACGTTGTCATGCTCTGCAGCGTCTTTTAAAAAAGTTTAAATTCGACATATAACAAACAATAAATCTAAAATGTTAAAACATACAATCTACTCATCATTCCTGCAGTTTCGCTGCAGTTTTAAATCTGTTCTTTTAATTCAGCTACGATCTCTCAGAATTTTTCTAATGTATGTTTATTTTTGTTACGCTGCTATTTGGACTTCTTGAATTGTATTAAGATTCTCTTATTGTTGCATCCTGGGGTAATTTTCATTTTTGGGTAAACTGTCCCTTTAAACAAAACCACATCTTAAAGGAATAGTCCATAAAAAAATGAAAATTCTGAGATATTTGGAAGAATGTCGGTTACTAAATAGTTTCGATTTTCACTGAATTTCATTGCATTTTCTGTCCATATGATGGAAGTCAAAAGAAATTCAAAAGTTTTTTTTTCATTTCTAACAATTCAAAATGTCTCCTGTTGTGTTTCACAGAAAAACAATCATACAGGTTTGAGGTTGAGTAAATAATAACAGAATTTCATTTTTGGATGGACTATCCCTTTAAATTGAGCAGAGGTATTGCAGAGGGAAATAAAAGGTCAGTTTCTATGGAAACAGCTTGGGTGTGCTAAGAATATTCAAGACTGGGTCACAATTAATACCAATGATATAATTTAAAGTAACAGATAATAATAATAGAATATATAATAATAACATAAAAATAACTATAATTATAATATTACACAATAAATACAAAATGAAAAAAATAAAAACCACAATAGAATATATATGAATATAGAAAAAAATAATGGCAATAAAAATGAATGCTTGTAATAACAAATAAACTGCCTACTGGCCAGCAGCTCAGACACTTGGTAGTCTTCGCATCGCAGCTTCTCTTATCACAGAATTTCATGAAACACCTCAGAGGGGGATGGATTGGCCTCTATAGTCAACTTCTCACAAGACTGCTGTCTTAGATGGCGATGGATAATATTGGGTGGTTAGTGCTGTCCCATCACACCATATCTATGGGGATGACCAATGGCGTCAGGTGGTGTGACACTCTAACTTGGCCATCATTCACCTGAAGCACTCTTACCATAGCGAGACGCGGCTTTAGATTCTGGCACTGACAGTGACAGACCAATAGTGAGGCATCGCTCGGTGGGTGACGGATGGTGTCAAAGACAGCTTCTTGTGAGATTGTTGACTACACAAATAATAAGAATGTATTTGCAAATAAGCAGCTAAGCGATGCAACGACTACCAGTCAGGGTACAGAAGATGATTCATCCAATTAGTACAAAATAACAAATAAAAAATGTAGATATTTACAGTATAATTGTAAATGAGATATGAATAAAAATGTGACAATTTTCTAATAAAAATTAGTAATATGAAAAAAAGTGAAAGTGTTCATGTTAAAATCTTGGCAATGTTTTACATTGAACCTTCAGAAAATAAACTTTCTTAAAGTACACTTCTCACTCTCAGTAGTAATTAATTCAGGGATCGAGACTGAATTCATTGCAATTCTCTCTGGTTTGATGTTTTCTACCTTTTTAAGAAAAAAAAAAAAAAGATTTGAGAATCCGCTCTGAAGTCCTGATCTAAATCAAATGATTCGCACTCCTAGGCAAAAAATAAATAAAAATAAAAAATACGGTGCAATATATATTTCCACAATACCAGTCTTAAGTAGCACAGGTAATCAAATTAAAACCAGATTTAATGTAATCTTTCATTCAGCAAAATGTATTTCCAATCTTACAGTAGCCTGCATTTAGGCTAAATACTAGGGCTGTGATGACAAACAAGTGCATCGGGATTCAGGGATTGATTCTGAATTTATTGAGCTAAGTTTTTAACAGCAGATTTCGCTCTTATCTAGTTTTTAACCGCACACTCAAATACTCATGAAGAGCGGCTCTCGGCTCAGAATGCTTTTCTGACACGAGATTACTGTAAAACACAGCTCACTGTGAACACTCTTATAATTTGCTTTCAAACATTTCTAACTATGAATGATTAGGTTCAAGTGTGTGAAGCATGCAGTGCCGTCTGCTGTTAAAAACAGCTCAGAATTGTTTCGAAAGAGAATCGTGATGCATTCGGAAAGTCTCAGAATCGATGCAGAGTCATTTCTCCATTCACAATATTTCCCCAGCCCTACTACATACAATAAATAGTCTACTGGAGAAGTTGAGTTTATCATGACTTTAATACTTTTCATTATTTTTAATTTACTGCAGTAGTGTATTTTTTTTTTTTTGTAACATTTGTAAATTCTTCCTTTATGTTCCCTAAAATTCAAATGTGAATTTTCGGGGTAAACATAAAATTCCAGGACTTTTCAAGCATTACTTTTTTGATTTTCAAGGACTTCAATCAGAGATCTCACTTTATGTTTGATGTTTTCTACTGTTTAAACTGCACTGAAGTCCCGATCTGAATCAAATGATATGTGATTCACACTCCTAGGTTCCAATCTAAAGCAAGATTTGCGAACCCACTCCAAAGTTCCGATCTAAATTAAATCCTTTGTGATCCATGCTCCGAAATCCCGATCTACATAATGATTTCCGAACCATAATTTCAGATCAGGACTCAGGAGCGTGGATCATTCAATTTGTGGAATGATTTAAGAACCCGCTCTGAAAGTTCAATCTGAATGATTTGCGATACGCAAAGTTCGGATCCAAAGTCCTGATCTAAATCAAAAGATTTGGGATATGCAATTTGAAGGCCCGATTTGAATCAAATGATTCAAGATATGCAAAGTTCCTATCTTAAATCAATTGATTCACGATACGCAAAGTTTGTATCTAAGTCAAATGATTTGCGAACCCGCTTAGAAGCCCTTTTCTAAGGCCCGATCTGAATCAAATGATTCGCGATCCGATTGGAGAGCTTCAAAACAGTAAATCATGTTTTTTAATTTGATCTGGTTTTTGCTAGTGAATCGCTTGAAATAAATGATCGAAGTCACCAGTTTGAATCAATCGGAGCAGGTCCAGTGTAAATTACTGAATTGATTTGTTTTATCTGTTCCTCTTTTTACGTCTTTAGATTTAATTTTATCCTTCATATAGCAAAATATATTTTAAAATGTATTTCAGGTGCATAAACATACATTTCCAGTTCTACAGTAGCCTACATTTAGGCTAAATACAATAAATAGTCTACTAGGGATCAAAGCTGAATTTATAACAATTTAATAATTTTCATTTTTTTTTTATTTACAGCAATAGTGTTTTTTTTTGTAACATTGTAAATTATGTTCCTCATTTTTTTAATCCAAATGTATATGTTTCAGGGTTCGTACAAATACAGTAAAATAAAATTCCATGATTTTCAAGGACTTTTCGAGCACTACTTTTTATTTTTTTTTAAAGGACTTCAATCAGAGATCTTACTTATGGTTTGATGTTTTCTACTGTTTAAGAAAAAAAAAAAGCTTTGAGAAACTGCACCGAAGTCCCGATCTGAATCAGATGATATGAGATTCGCACTCCTAGGTTCCAATCTAAACCAAAAGATTTGCGAACCTTCTCTGAGCTCTAAGTGAAATCATTTGCGATCCATGCTCTGAAGTCCTGATCTGAAAAATGATTTGTGTACCATCATTTCAGATCAGGACTCGGGATGCTGGATGGCAAATCATTAAATTCACAAAATGATTTAATAACCTGCTCTGAAGTTTCGATCTAAATCAAATGATTTGTGATACATTCTCAGAAGTCCCAATCTGAATCTGAATTGATTTAGTACGCAAAGTTAAGCACTAAATCAATTAATTCTCAAAACGCAAAGTTTGATTCTAAGTCAAATGATTCTCGACTCGAACCTGCTCCGAGGTCCTGGTCTAAATTTAATGATTCTCGATACGCGATTTGAAGGCCCGATTTGAATTAAATGATTCACAATACATGATCCAATTGGAATGCTTATAACAGTAAATCGTGTTTTTTAATTTGATCTGGTTTTTGCTAGTGAATCGCTTGAAATGAATGATCGAAATCACAAGTTTGAATCAATCGAAGTACTACTACTGGTTTAGCTAGATACTTTTATGACATTAACTGAAATAGTCCAAAAAAACAGTTTTTGTTTTTTTTAATTGTGTGAATTTTGCTTCAAAAGATATTTGCTTATTAAATAAAATAAACACTTATTTCATAGATATATTCTTGAAACAATTTGCCTATTGTTATGGTTAAGAAAGCATAAAAAACAAAAATTAATTTCTGTAGAAATTGTATAGAAAATTATCAAAGTGCATTTAAAAGTTAAAAAAAAAGAAAAAAAAAGTAATGTATATGTGTTCTGTAACAAAAACTTCTGTGAATAAGTAATGGATGGATCCGTTCATTATAGGTCATGGAAATTAAGCTTTTTAGTCAGAGAAAGTCAGAAAAAAAAGTCAGGGAATTTGACATTTGGCCTAGAGTGGGAACTCTGTTTCAAGTACCTCTTCAAGAATATTGCTATTTTCAAGGGTTTCCAGGCATTACATTTCAAGAAGTCAAATTCAAGCACTTTAAGCACCTTGTATGAACCCTGATGTTCACACTTGTTGTAGAAAAATTTGATGTATGTGAATGTATTTTCTTGGATTTAAATATATGGATATATGTGACCCTGGACCACAAAACCAGTCATAAGGGTCATTTTTTTAAATTGAGACTGAATAAATAAGCTTTCCGTTGATGTATGGTTTGTTAGGATAGAACAATATTTGGCCGAGATGCAACAATTTGAAAATCTGGAAACTAAGAGTGCAAAAAAATCAAATATATACAAAAAAAAAATGCTTGTAAAGTGGTCCAAATTAAGTTCTCAGCAAAGCATATCACTAATCAAAAATAAGTTTTGATTATATTTACAATAGGACATTTACAAAATATCTTTAAAGAACATAATCTTTCCTTAATATCCTAATGATTTTTGTCATAAAAGAAAAATTGATCATTTTGATCCATACAATGTATTTTTATTGCTACAAATATACCTGTGCTACTTCAGACTGCTTTTGTGGTCCAGGGTCACATATATATGTGCAATATGAGGCATTAGTTCAAGTACTTTCACTACAAATAGATCCTTCAATATTAGGAATATGAAGCATCACAGGCATGAAAAATCTGCAAAGCATACGTTAACCCTACATTCAGAGACAATGTAATTAAATAAGAAATTATTTAATTTCTCTACACCGCCTTAAGAAAAAAATCCAAATATCTCACCTTTACGAATTGGCTGCACAAACCCATTTGTCCTACCTGCTAAAGAGTGTAGCAGGCTGCCTGAGCAAACTGCGATTCCTCCTGCACTCATAGTGACTGTTAGGCAGCGAGAGTATGAATGAGAGTGGGAGAGGAGGAGAGGATGTATGTAGTGTGTGTGTCTGCTGGCTGATCATAGGCAGCCTTCTGCGCACACTTTACGTCATAAACAGCCACAGAGGGAGGAGTTTAGCTCATAAACATGCCATATCGTAGTTGCAGTGCTGTCTGTGTGGGTGACTATAAAGATCTCCAAAAAGATCTCACGGCAAAACACAGCTTCTGAGCGGCGTAAGTGCAGCCGAGCGGATGACGTGGTGTTTTGAGTGGATTTCTGAAACAGCTCATGCACTGTGTGAATACAAATAAAGCTGTTTGAAGCTGTGATTATGCTATGATTCAGAGATTCGGCCACTAATATGCTTCTCAGAGCACATTAAGTAACAAATCCATTTCGGTCTCAGATATCAATGTTACTCCACGCTTGTGTGTCTGAATATCGTGCTCCCTCGCCATCTGTGTACACTATCACAGCCTGACATAATTCAGCATGTGGAGAGAGTGAGAATGCATCATTGTGTTATTTTGGGGATGGAAAACAGATTTGAAGGACTATCAGATCAGCCGTCATTCATGTGTGTGATTACCGAACGACAAACTTGGTGTGGGGAAAACATTAGTCAGAGCTGTTAGTGACAGGGAACAGCAGGAAGAACTTCACTGGATCACACTTCATATTATGGAAGCCCATTTCCGCCACTAAATAAAAAAAAATAATAATAATAATTATTGCAACCTTTTATCTCACAATTCTGACTTTTTTTCTCGCAATTACCAGTTTACATCTTTTTTTCTCAGAATTGCGTTATATATAGAGGGCTCTACAGTGCGATTGAAAACTACTGCGTGCAACTATGAAAAAATATTTAGAAGCAGCATGTGCTGACCCGATCAGCATATTTGTTTTCGCTCAGGGGAGCTTCAAAGGTTTCTACGTGTTTTTGCAACGTTGGGTTATGTATCACAGACATATCTCAAGAATCCTTTCATAAAGTTGTAGAGAGAGTGTAAATAAGAAATTGAGCTTTTAGTAATTTTTAAGGGTTTGTAAATGTGATATTGATTTACAGTTTTTTACAGATGCTAGGACACATTTCTCAATACTTAGGTCACTTTTGCAAAACTCTTCACACAATTCTCCTAACCGACTTTCAGCTTTGCAAAGCAGTTCATTTCACATTCAAAATGCACTACAACTACCAAAGCACTTTATTCAGGTCTTAAATAAACTCATTCTTCCAGAACACTAGCAAAGGTTGACAGCCGACAAACACACTTTGTCACCCACAAAACAATGACCTAAAAAATACTAACAACATGTAGCATTACACAGTGTTTTCTTGTGTAAAACAAGGACACATCTCTGTTTATAATTGCAATATATATTGTTCATAACTGCAATATATGTTACTGGAATGAATCAGACATGATGCAGAATTCATCTATATTTTATGTTGTTTATTTATTTTTATTTGGGTCCATGTTTATATCACAATACAAACCTATTCAGCAGTTGTCTCCTTTTGTAATGAAATTGAAAGAGTAACACCTGTGTAGATGTTCATCTACAATGAGAATCAGCTGGGGCTGGTTAAACTGCATTTTTAGATTTGAAATATGTTTCAATAAAATATTGCTGTTGAATTTTGCTGTCTTATTCAGTTTTGCATTATGCTATTGTTTTGAACATAAGTTTAACAGTTTTGAAAACAGTATGTAAGCACGTGCAAAATGTCCTGTACGTCCAAAGATTTTTGGCAGTTGTTGTGTCTGAGTGAGAAAATAATTCATGAAATTTGAGAGATGTAGTCACTGAATGCATTTTGTGCCAAAACAATGTTAATTGATCCTCAGTTTAACCCACATAGACTTCTGTTGTGCTCACTGTGTGAAGAGTTTTGCAAAAGTGACCTAAGTATTGAGAAGTGTGTCCTAGCGTCTGTAAAAAACTGTAATACAGCGGTTAAATAAACAAGAAGTTGTTGTTATTAAGTGACTTACATTGTCTGACTATAAGACTATTGCCCGATTTTCGTCGTCAAAAGTAGTCTGAAACAAGTCACAACTGAGCCGCTGCGCATCTCCACTCAAGCACAGCGGTGTTTTGTTTATAAATGAATGTGCGTTTTTAAACGAATCTAGTGAAATGATTCAATTTCCCATTCATAAAGACAGTATTGCTTTATTTCTGAATGAACCAGCCGTTCGAACGAATCAAGTGAATAATATGATTCAGTAATTAAATCAGTGTCTTGCCGCCACCTGCTGGCAGATCTTTTCAGTTATTTCAATCTTTAATATTTCTATATTCAAAATTTTATATTTAAAACAACAATCTCAACATGAATTTATGAATTTGATTGCACTCATGCCACCTCTGAGCCTCATTAAACATATGAAAAGGTAAAAACAAAATTCCCCTGTGAATCACTTTAAGGAGTCAAATATCACCTCATAATGGAAAGGCTAATTTTTTCAGATTTTTTGATTATTGTTTATAATAGGGATGCACCGAAATGAAAATCCTTGGCCGAAACCGAAAACCGAAAAAGAAGAAACCAAGACCGAAACACCAAAACACCGAAAGAGTTTTGCCAATTATTAGTACCATTGCATTTATGGCTATGACTGTGTACTAATCTTACTAAAATCAAGGCATTGCAATTGCATAAATTAATATTAAAGTTTCAAAGAATAAATCAATTATATTCATTTAAACAATTATTATCAATCAAGTATTATATTACTTAAATAACATATACACATATTTTACTGCCTTTGTTTAAATTGTTTACATTTTTATAACACATTATCTTGTGGATCCATCAGTTCACATTTACAACCTTACGTGTTTCTCTTCCAGCAGGAGGCGCTGTCAGAATGGTACACAAAGCAGCGCAGCAAATGACTTTGAAACGTGCAGCGCTCATATTTATTCAATGGATAGCCTTTTGAAGTTTCATCGCAATTCTTGTCTTTCAGTCCCCACATTTAAGACCACCTGAAATTATAATTAAGACTTTCTCTACCCCTAATAAACTGCAGTCATCAATGAAAATTACGAGCTTTATTTCAAGAACCGACTTTCAAAAACAAACCTTACACAAAATACGTTTCTTTTTATTTTTTTCCCACCATGTTCGGGGCACAAGAAAAATATTAGGGAACTAAATTAATATCAGCATATGAAGTATAATCGTCTCTCGTCTCTGAGAGAATGCACGTCAGATGCTGAAAGCACTGTCAGTTTTTACTTTCACTTTAACATATTGCGCAGTTTTCACGTTGCTTGTGTGATATCCATTGGCTCACCTCCATGGTTTAAAACATAAATATTTATAAAAAATACAGTATATAGAAAAGACATATCTTTAAAATATTGCGACGTAACACCAAAGTAAAGCCATTGTTTTTCACTCACTGAAAGCTACATCTGTCTCGATCTCTGCTCTCATCACTGCAAGCACGACTGCAGACACACCTTCTCTTGAAATTTTGGCATTACATGTTTTGCAAATCGCTATCCGTGGGTCTTTCTCAGATATACTGAAATACGTCCACACCGCAGACGTGTTGCTTCAGACAAGCAGGTGCAGGCTGCGGTTTCTGTTTGCGTCAACATACTGTTTCGGCCGTGTTGTTTCGGTGATAATCTTTCGGCCGAAAATGCTTCCGAAAAAGCTTCCTTCCACATGCTTTTTTCCATGGTTTTGACATCATAAATTAGCAGAACAACATATGCAGTAGTACATTAACTGTGCAATCCATGCTGTTGTTCACATTCGTGTTTCGCCAATATGGTCATGCATCCAGGTAACTGACTAAACTGTAAAGCAAGTGCAAACCCTCTATAACTGAAAACAAGCTAGACTAATTGATTCTTTGGATTTAAGAATTGATATTGTTTTGTAAAAATGAGAATTGATTAAAATTGAGAAATTGTTTTTTTTGTTTTTTCAACCCAGCCCTAGTAAATATAATCTCAGGCTGGTTTTAAATAAGTGCTGGCTAGTGGTTCTGGTGGTGAATGAATTCATTTAAACTGCAATCTCCACATGAATAGTACATAAAGACCAAATCGCACAAGCACCCAATGTACTGCCTGCAATGTTCTTGGAGATGAAATGTATGCTTTATATTTTAATATATACTGTACTATTTATATATATATATATATATATATATATATATATATATATATATATATATATATATATATATACACATTAAAATATAAAGCATACATTTCATCCCATTTAATTATGATTAAGACATTTGGCTGAACTGAAACCCAGAGGGGAATGACTAATCAGCTTACATCAAACTTCAGTCCCTGATGTTCACAGTGTGGGAGCCACTATCCAGCAAACTAAGTAATATGCATATTTCATTATTTTTGCTTAGTCCACTATTATGTGTATGACTCCACTGTCTTGAAAAATCTGCAAAAGGCAATTTATTATCAGTCAAAGCATTTTCAAATTAAAATACTTGTGATGTCTTCATTTTCACATTCATTTCCTTTTACGTACAGGGAGTCATTCTCAGGACTTAATTTGTTGAAAGTATCCTGTCCTTTTCCTTTTTTGTTGGTTTTCTACAAAAAAATGTAAGTCATTTGCAAGGTATTGTTTATACATGCTCAAAAATGTGGGGTGTTTCCTTCCTTATTATGAACAGCAAGTGGTAAGGATGGCACACAAAATAATAGGAGACAGCACAAAGCCTTTGTGTTAGTATTTTGAGTATATGCCCCTTGGGTGATGTTTAAGGTCAATTAGATGTTCTACAAATCAGTACAAATTTACCTTTGTGCCTGAAGCAATACGTTTATGTAATACATTTTGTTTATTTAGCCGATTTATTTATTTATTTCGATCTCCTATGTATTTATTTGTATGAGTGTGTTAAGTGTTGTATTTGTGAAGTACCACGAAAGTCTGAACTAATTGTCCCAAGGGGATTAGCAAAGCTCTAAACTACATTTTTGGAAGACTTTCTGAACCTCAAAATACACCATAGAAATGTCGCAAAACCACATTGATCTCATTTGCGGTTCAGGGTTAATATCAGTAAAAAATCATTAACTGAAATTTAAAAAAAAATTTTTTTTAAATATTTTATTTCAGCTAGTTGCCAGGTAAAAGTTTTGTTCAGATTATGTTTAAGTACTGAAATAAATATATTTTAACATAAATTTTCAAAACCAAATTACTATTACTAGTATCACAAAATTATTGCAACTACATTGTGTGGAGTAAAGGTCCTTGCACATTGAGTCCGAAATTTTCCCTATCAAAATGTTTGCTACAGATGCGAAAACAGAAAATCGAACCTGACACGAATTTTATGACGAAATTTATCTAACGTTTTGGAGGCAGTGTGTAAACGTGAGGTCATATTTATTTTTTACAATGCAAAAATTTCGAACTCAGTGTGCAATGATTCTTAGTCAGAAATTTTAGAACGTTAAAAAATAAATACAACCTCATGTTGTGCCAATCACTGCCTTAGAAACTTTTGTCTGTCATAAATTTTGGATCAGGTTAAATTTTCTGTGCTTTTAGCATCTGTTGCAAGCATTTTGAGAGGTGTTTTGAGAATTCAGAGTCACCGTGACGTCCTGTGCATGACAAATTATGATGAATACGTAAATGCATACAAAAACCTTAACTTAAGAAACCAAATTACTAAAATGAACTAAAAATAAAAAATTCTTATTTTTTTAATATATATATCTAATTAAAAATATTAACAAAAACTATAATGTGGCCCTAAAATAACACTATTTGAATGAGCTGTCAGATCAATAAAAAGCAATTACACCAGATTTGTTTGTCCAGACTGCATAGCTTCTGTCAGAGATTGGAAGGGTTATATTTGTAATGAGGTACCTGTTTCCATATATCATTCACACTCTCACGTATCTGGTAGCCAAACAAGTCTGTTCTCCCAAAACAACATTACTGATATCCTCCATAAACAATTTGGTCCAATCACCCAGTTTATGCCCACCTATGTTGTTTCCGCACCGTGTCAACCATTTCAAAGAATGAGGTTGATACTCAGTACCAGCTCATTACAAAACAGCACGCGCAGCGAGGTCGTTCTGAGGACTCATTTCGTACCTGGCCGGAATACAAAATTTGAAGAACAAATCTGAGCTGAAGCACGATAATTGTTCTGTTTTTGTTGTTGTTTTTGATATGTCTCTCTACAGCTTACTGAGCGATGAAAGCCTGAATGGATGAATGCCTGGTGTTTGCCTGGAACATCAACATCAGGAAGTGGTGATTCATGATCTATTCCAGGAAAAATAATGAAACCTAGATCAATTGGATGTTCAGGACAACATTTTGTGCATTTTTTGTTCAGTTAGGAATAGCTACAAACAATCTAGTTGAGAGGCATCTGTTAAACAGAAAACACACACTAGTGCACAAATGAGCCACAGCATCAAAACAGGCTGAGAACTGCACAAACACTGAATACACTGCTATCAGAAATGTGCTAATGTTTTAAGTGCAGAGTAAAGGTCCTTGCACACTGAGTCCGAAATTCTTGTCAGAAATTTTCACGTTAAAAAATAAATACAATTATGTTTACACACTGTAGGGCTGTGCAATTAATAAAAAATCTGTTTCGATTTCGGCTTCAAAGATGATGAAATATTAACAATATTAAGAAACAAAGCATGTTTCATTCTTACAGTGAAGACGCAGTTTTATTTTACATTCAAATAATTACATTTCATTTCTGTAGTAGCCTGTTAGACCACTTTAGACTTGCATAAAAGTATTTAGTATTTTTTTCCATTTGTATCTTTTTTTTTCTGTTGTATTGCTCGCTTTAAATTAATCACTAATATTAAGTGTTGGACCCAGTCATAATCGTTTCATAATTACAAATTTGAACAAATAAAATCGTGATTATGATTTTTGTCATAATCGAGCAGCCATAGCGCACTGCCTGCAAAACTTTCGTCCATCATAACAATTGGATCGGGTTAAATTTTCTGCATTTTCAGAGGTGTTTTGACAAATTAGACCCACCGTGATGTTCTGTGCATGAAGAATTTTGACGAATACGAAAAAAAAAACCCAAATACAAACATTTGCGTTGCAAGAACCTTAACACTGCAAAATGGTGGCAATTTCTCATAAGCGGAGAAAAGCATCCTAAAAAAAAAGCGTAAACCAGTCTGGTTTCCCAGTATAACCTGACCAGTTAGGTTTTAAACTAGTTTGGGCATATTCAGCCAGTCAAAGCGGGGGATCAACTAACTAACGCCAACCAAACACCATGCTCCTATGAGAAGAAAACATTCGAATATAGAATAGAATGAAATAGACAGAATAGATCATAGGATATAATAGAATAAAGGAGCATAACAGAATACAATATAGAATAAAATAGAACAAAAATATAAAAGAACATAACAGAATGGATCATAATAAAAATATAATAGAACGGAATAGACATTACAAAATGGATTATAATATATGCATTACAGATTAACTCATAATGAATAGAATAGAATTAAGGAGCATAACAGAATAGAACATAAAAATAAATAGAACAAAATATAAAAGATCATACCAAAATGGATCATAAGAAAAATACAATAGAACAAATGAAAACAACAGAAAAGAATAAATTAGACATTACAGAATGAATCCTAATAAAGAATAGAATAGAATTAAGGAGCATAACAGAATAGAATAAAATATAAAAGAACATATTAAAATCAATCATAATAAAAATACAATAGAAAACAATAGAATAGGACAAAATGAAGTAGATGACATAACAAAATGAATAATCAAATAAAGAATACTAGATAGAACAGAATGAAACAGACATTACAGAATGGATCATAATAAAGAATAGAATAGAATGCAGGAGCACAACAGAACAGAACATAAAATAGAACAAAAAATAAGAGAACATAGCATAAAATAGAATCCCAAAAATAGGAAAGAACAAAAGAAAACAAAATAGAAAAGAACAGAATAAAATAGGAATGAATCATCATAAGTGCAGAATAGAAATTAATGAATAAAATAGAACAGATTGAAATGGACATTACAGAATGGATCATAATAAAGAATAGAATATAACAGTACAGAATGAAGGAGCACAACAGAATAAAAGACGTCTATCAAAGAGATTCCAAAAATGATCATAACCAATGTCCATCACATAAGTGGATTGATATCTAAACGTTTTTGTTTATTGTTAACATTTGGATATTAAAATTGAATAAAGCAGCAACAATAAAAACAACTAACTAGATATCGCTATTAGTTCATACGGCTGCAAACAACTTTCTCCCACAAGCAGATGAGACCTGGTTGGGTGACTTTCAACATACACCCAATAGAATAGAATAGAATAGAATAGAATAGAATAGAATAGAATAGAAAAAGGGAGAACATAACAGAATAGACCATAATAGATCAGAACAGAGCTGAATAAAAGAAGAGAACACAACAGAACTGATCATACTAAAAACTGAACAGAGGAGAATAAAAACGTGAGTAGAATAGAATAGAATAAATGAGAACAGCAGAATAGAACACAATAAAATAGAACAAAAGAGAATAGAATAGAATAAATGAGAACAACAGAATAGAACATAAAAATAAAATATGAGATAACAGTAGAGACAATAAAAAATACAACAAAATAGAACAAAATATAAAAAATAAGAAAAGAACAGAATAAAATAATAGCACAGAACGATATAGAAATAAACGTAACAGAATTAATCATACATACAGAATAGAATAGAAGTAAACATGAAAGAATAGATTGAACAAAACAGAATGGAATTAAAGAGAACAAAAGGACAGAACATAGAACAGAGTAGAATAAAACAGAATATTTTTTTTTATTCTAGAAATGTTCTGGCTGTTAGTGGTTTGGGATTCTGCTTGAGAGAAGCAAATGAAACCAGTGCTGGGTGAGCTCAGTATGGTTCAGTAATCTAATCAGGCTTTTGGCTGTTTAAGATGTAATTTCATTCTAATCATCCACTGATGTAAAAGTAAGTTTCGCCATTACCAAAACTATGAAAAGCTCTAGCGTGAGTTTGCAATTAAATTACATAAACACCAAACACAGGCATCACGCTAACTTGAACACTGAAAACATCCCATTAAACCAAGCCCTTAATTGATGCGAGAGCTCATTAAAGAAGTGGAGATTGTGAGGTACATGGCAAGTGTCAGCTAAATTAGTTTCTAAAA
Organism: Garra rufa; assembly: GCF_049309525.1. Classification (NCBI taxonomy): domain Eukaryota; kingdom Metazoa; phylum Chordata; class Actinopteri; order Cypriniformes; family Cyprinidae; genus Garra; species Garra rufa. The sequence goes on from NC_133374.1 coordinate 13,403,818, forward strand.
TTGGGACATTACTCTTCAAATGCATCTTCTGAGAATCAAAGATCTGAAGATAATTAAGGCTACAAACTTCAACACTCCACACTCATCCACGTCTGAAATTTACAACTTTGAATTCTGCGACTGCAATGAATCAACTAACAAGTACCCGGTTTAGACTTCATGAGTCACTTCTGCATGCACAAGTGTCAGCCTACTATACCCAACCTACAGTTTACAGCTACATGAATGCTTTTTTTGACATGATGGGATGATTAAACATCAGTTTGCTCTAAAGACCCATACCTGAGCTGCTGGAACCAGGGGACTTGCTTCTTCTTGACGGTCCACCGCGAGGGGAGCAGCGGCCCTGCATGGAAGAAATACGGCCGTAGGACTGCGATTTCACCACCCTGCATTCTAAGAGCAGAAAAAGAGTTTTACTGTAGAGGCCTCAGCAAATCTTTCTCTCTTCCAACTTTACACTATGAGCCTGCTGTCTCTGTAAAACACACCGAAAAACGTCTCATCTGTGAGGACGACCTGATGTCACCACCGATCAATCTACCGCAACCTCAGTCTGACCCAAACTTGTCAGTCTGACAAACTGGAGGTCTGATCAGAAGAGATCTGACAGGCTGGTTTGCTCTCGGACCACATGTGCAGAGTCAATATGTCTATCAATAGGATTTTTAAAATAGCTCAGTCTGGTGCATGTTTCTGCACTGAAAATGTCAATGGAAATAATTTAGTTTAATGAAAGTGGATAGCAATTAACTAATGTGATAATAATAGTTACAAATGTCATTAAATAACGGTAGTGCTAAATAAAAATGTTTTTTACCCTTAATATGTTGTTTACAAAAATCAGCTTTTTAAAAATAGAAAGCACATTTGCTGTTAATGTCAGTACTGCTTTAAAATAGATGCAAATGACAACACTATTACTGACAGAAGAAAACAAATGCTACAGCTAATTAATAAAAACACATCAGTGGAAGAGCTTATTATCTAAAAGTTCAAACTCTAAATCTCAAATAATACCATACTGGAAAAGATGTTTATTTGTCAAAGCAGCATATTTAAATCTACATAAAACATAATGTGAAGGACTAACTTTTAATTAAAAAATGAGTTAAATTGACAATTGACAGCGGTTCAGTCATTTAACTGAGGTTTGTGGCACAGTCACACTTTAAAAAGGGATGGACACATTATTATCTTACCACTCTCATCCAAAAGGAAGTCATCCTGGTAGCGGAACTTCTCTGGGCCGCAGGCAATAAATATATCGTCTTCGCCAAAGAAGTCCTGAAGGCATGTCACCTACAGAAACAGCAGAGGTAGACTTATTATATGAAAATACACTTCCATTTAAAATGTATATATATCTATATGGAATATTGTGAATTTTTAATACACACTACCAGTCAAAAGTTTTTGGAAAGTAAGATTTTTTGTTTTTCAAAGACGTCTCTTCTGCTCACCAAGCAACATTTATTTGATCCAAAGTACAGCAAAAACAGTACAATTCTGAATTATTTTTACTATTTAAAATAACTGTTTTCTATTTGAATATATTTTCAAATATAATTTACTCCTGTGATTTCAAAGCTGAATTTTTAGCATCATTACTCCAGTCATATGATCCTTCAGAAATCATTCTAATATTCTGATTTGCTGCTCAAAACAATTTTTTTTTTATTACAATGTTGAAAACAGCCGAGTAGAATTTTTTACTAGACTTTCACCGACTAGAAAGTTCAGAAAAACAGCATTTATCTGAAATAGAAATCTTTTGTAACATTGTAAATGTCTTTATCATCACTTTTGATCCATTTGAAACACCCTTACTAAATAAAAGTATTAATTTCTATAATTTCTTTATTATAATAATTATATAATATTTTAATATTTATACTGAGAAAAATATACTGACTCCAAGCTTTTGAATGATATAGTGTATAATGTTTCAAAAGCTTTTTATTTCAAATAAAAGATCAAATATTCCTGAAAAAATGTACTCAAATGTTTTAAATATTGATGATAATAATAATAATAAATGTTTCTGAAACAGAAAATCCGCATATTAGAATGATTTCTGAAGGATCATGTGACACTGAAGTCTGGAGTAATGATACTGAAAATGTAGCTTTGATCAAAGGAATAAATTACCTTTTAAAATATATTCAGAGAGAAAAGAGGTATTTTAAATAGTAAAAATATTTTAGAATTGTACTGTTTTTTCTGCACTTTAGATCAAATAAATGCAGGCTTGGTGAGCAGAAGAGACTTCTTTAAAAAAATTAAAAATACATTAAAAATCTGACTGTTCAAAAACTTATGACTAGTAGTGTATTTTAATGCCATTGATTTCTGTGATTTTCAGCAGACATTACTTAAGTCAGTATCTCATGATCCTTCAGAAATAATTCTAATATTCTAATATTGCTGCTCAAGAAACATGTCATATTATTATCAGAGTTAAAAACAGTGCTGCTTCATATTTTTGTGGAAACTGTGATACATTTTTTATGTGCATAGAAGATTTTAAAAGAGCAGCATTTACTTGAAATAGATTTTTTTAGAACAATGTAAAAGTCTTTATTTCACTTCTGATATATTCAATGTATCCTTGCTGTGCATTTACTTTTGGGTCATACTGACCACAAAGGGATCTTTTTTGATGGCATAATACAAAAATATTTAAAATTTCAGTGGTTCTCAATATAATACTCATTCAAATCAAATATTCAATTAAACTGCATAGCCTAAATAGCACAGACATTGGACTAAATGAATGCCAAGTTCTGTCATGAAACTCTAGATGGCGCAGACTGATGGCTCGTTAACACAAACTGATGATATTCACAGTGTTAAACTACTTGGCACAAGCTGATTGGTTCATGTTGCATACGCAGCCAATGAGCTTGCTGCTTTACTTTAAAACAGCTGGTTAGCGTTCACTAGAGCATCCTAGAGTTCGTCTGAAACCCTCCACCTCCCCAGCTCCACCTGTTTAGATCCACTAAGTGTTATTATTAGGGCTTTAACGCGTTAATTTAGATTAATTAATTACACAAAAATAACGTGTTAATTTTTTTTAACGCATTTTAATCGCACTTAATTTTGCACCGCGGAACGTTTCTCACTGGATGAGTTTCAGCGGCGGACCGATTATACTGCAGCACCAACTAGCGTTTAGACAAAGGATATCACCGCAGCACATCGAGCCTCAGGTATCACCTCAATGCTTTTACAGAAGGTCTACCTACCTATAGGGTACCTGAATTTCTGAAATGAAGGCTAGTATATTTCTAAATATCCCAGTGTTTCCCCACGGACAGGATCGCGGACTCCATTCATAAAAAACGAATTTACTATAGCGCGGAATGCCACATAAATTCGTCGATTTTTGGATTGATAAATCAAAAGTTGGTCTGTCACTTAATTCAAATCGCGATATGGACTAGTGTCTGTGAAAACTGAAATGCAAAAAGACCGTTTTAATATGAATCCTGCATTTACCGTTTGCCTCTGTATGTTAGAATGGCAGAGACGCATTTTTTTACACTGCACGCGTGATGCTCCCGTTAATTTTTGGCATTTTCATCTAACATGAACAGAGACTCAATCTCCAGAGCTACTGTGAGTGTCACTTTTACCGTTTCATTTGAGAAAACTAGCATCATATCATACTTTACACACAGAAACTTCACGGCAACCTGTCAAAATAAAAGTACGGTTAAACATGAAACAGAACAATATTCCTATTTAAATAATTGACAAAAAACAATATATATATATATATATATATATATGATAAAAAAATAAATATAACAACAAGATTAACCACTTAATTGTAGAAAAAAAATACTATGATTATTATTATTTATTGATTTTAACAGCAAACCTCTGTTTGTTTGCCAAAAATTAAAAAGGTTTATTTTTCATTTGATTAAAAATAAAATAAATGTTTATGCTTTCATTTGATTATGAGAAAAATTAAAACACAAGAATTTATATAAAAAAAAATAGCAAAAGATTGTAAAGCCCTATTTTTCAAAATGTTAAAATAGAGAGTTTTGGATTTATTTTTTCACTAAAATAAATGTTTTCGTTATGGGAAACGCTGTATCCTATTGCTACAGTTAATGGCAATATTGCACTGGTCTGTTGGACTTGGTTTAACAAAAATAAACAATATTTTGTTGCTTCAGTTTATGTATTCAGTCATTATTCAATGGTGTACTAAAAATCCATATGAAAAAACTCACTGTTCTCAGGTCAAATATTTATATGCGATTAAAATGCGATTAATTTCGATTAATTAATTACAAAGCCTCTAATTAATTAGATACATTTTTTTAATCGAGTCCCGGCCCTAGTTATTATATATGCTACTTGTGCAGCAGCAGTATGTCTTAAATACTCACAACACCATATTGGCATATGTATCAGCTGTAGCAAGTTCCTGTACTTGCTTTGATAATCTACAACAACAGCAACCAACAGCAGCAGCTATTCAGCAGCTCAGCAGTCCTATTTCACCAAGACGGAATGCATTAACATTGTCATGACAGAAATGACTGAATAGACTTAATATAATCATTTGTTCATATAAAGTCAATAATTCAAGGCTCAGATGTGAGGGTCAATTAGATCTGCATCTCAAACCATATTTAACATCCTCAATCTAAAGGTCAGCGATCAGTGATTCATACAGCTGCATGAATGAGAAGGCAGTTTAGCATCTCACTTTAATGTATCATTTACACATACCAATGAGAACATGTTGCTGTAGCAACAGTGACATCATCACCGAGATCAGAGTAAGATGATTCAGTCAGGTGGCAAAAAATTGCCTAATGCTCTCATGCTGAGTGCAAAAAGAGCGAATGATCCAATATTCAGTGATATTACAGCAGTATAAATGGCATCACTGATGAAAGTGGCACAAGTCGGGTAATAAGTCTGCTGCTTTACAGTATGTGTGATATTTTGTGTGCAACACAGCAGATGGTTAGTTAGACCTAGTTTTTGTTTCTGTGGAATAAAATTGTCGAAGAAATATAATGCAATGATAAATACTTTGCATTAGATTCAAATTCATTCTTAGAGTCAATGCACATTAATTGAATGAAATGAAACTGAACAATTCATTATGTAATGGTTGATAGTTCTATGCTATTACTTCAGTGGTACACATCCAAGTTAAGCCAGAGAGAGGCTTTATAATAAGCTCAATTGTTTTGTTCTTGTTTTTGATTCATTTATGGCTCCAGTGGAGCATTAGAATTAAAGAGTGATTTTGAATAGTCTTAAAATTGAGTAATATGCGTATAAAAACTAGATGGTGTAGAACATTAACTATCCACTTTGGAGACTGACTGTCTGTGCTGTAAAGCTTTAAAAGCAAGGGAATAAACTGTTCAGTCATTTTAATACTTGTTAATATTTACATAGTCTTTTATGACAAGCTGGGACTCTGCAAAATTTGGCAGTCTGATCTCAAGTTTCGTCTGTCAGCTTCTGCAAGAAATTTCACCTTGTTCCGCAGCGCCACCTACTGGAAAGCATGCAAACTCACAACAATATAAGCAGTATAGTTAGACAGAACTAATAGGTACCTATTTATTAAACTAAATTCAAAAACGGATAAAAAGTTCCATTTTGAATGCTTTGTCCAAGCCACAAACTAAGTTAAATTACAGTTTTAAACGGACTATGTGGAAGAATAGAAAGGTTTACAGACTGATCATTTTTATAATCTCAATAAACATTCCATTTGCTTTTTTTCAGTCATATACAGTTGAAGTCAAACGTTTACATACACCTTGTAGAATCTGCAAAATGTTCATTATTTGACCAAAATAAGAGGATCATACAAAATGCATGTTATTTTTTATTTATTACCGACCTGAATAAGATACTTCCCATAAAATACATTTACATATAGTCCACAAGAGAAAATAATAGCTGAATTTAAAAAAATTACCCTGTTCAAAAGTTATTAATACTGTGTTGTTACCTGAATGATCCACAGCTGTTTTTTTTTTTTTGTTTGTTTGTTTGGTGATAGTTGTTCATCAGTCCCTTGTCCTGAACAGTTAAACCGCCTGCTATTCTTCAGAAAAACCCTTCAGGTCCCACAAATTCTATGGGTTTTCATCATTTTTGTGTATTTGAACCCTTTCCAACAATGAATGTATGATTGGAAGATCTATCTTTTCACACTGAGGACAACTGAGGGACTCATATGCAACTATTACAGAAGGATCAAACACTCACTGCTGCTTCAGAAAGAACAATGCATTAAGTGCTGGGGGTGAAAACTTTTGAATTTGGAGATCAGGGTAAATTTGACTTATTTTGTCTTCTGGGAAGCATACAAGTATCTTCTGTAGCTTCTGAAGGGCAGTACTAAGTGAAAAAAAAAAAAGTTATTTAGACAAAATAAGAAAAATTTACATATCCCGTTCGAAGGTTTTACCCCCCAGCTCTTAATACATTGTTTTTTCCTTCTGGAGCATCAGTGAGCGTTTGAACCTTCTGTAATAGTTGCATATGAGTCCCTCGGTTGTCCTTGGTGTGAAAAGATGGACCTCAAAACTTACAGTCATTGTTGGAAAAGGTTCAAATGCACAAAAATACTGAAAAACCAAAGAATTTGTGGGACTGATGGATTTTTATGAAGAACAGAGGGCAGCTGAGCTTCTTAGGACAAACAATGGACTCATGAACTATCACTAAACAAAAAACAAAGCTGTAGATCGTCCAGGTAACAACACAGTATTAAGAATCAAGTGTATGTAATCTTTTGAACAAATAATTTGTATAAATTTCACTATTATTTTATATGTAAACGTCTTTTATGTGAAACATCTTATTCAGGTCAGTACTAAATAAAAAATAACATGCATTTTGTTTATGATTCCTCTTATTTTAGTAAAAAATAATTAACATTTTGCAGATTTTGACTTCAACTGTAAGCTTTAAATTAAATACTTAAAGTGTTAAAAATACACAGACTATGCCACAAAGTGATGCAGTGATACTTGGTATACATATTTTAATATTTAAATACAAAATAGTTAAACATGCTGAGTAATAATTTCCTCTGATCACCACAAGATGGCACAAGCACTTCATTTTGCAGCTGTCACCAACAAGGACTATAGTACTGATTCTTACAAGCAATACTTTTTTTTTTTTTTTTTGCCCTTCAACATTTTCAGCATCTCTGATGCCCTTGAAGCCCTTGAAGGCACCTGGCATATCTCAGCAGCAACTCTTTAAAATTGGGACAGTTTATAGTCTGACACTTCAAAATCCTGAAGATACCACTCATTCAGAAATGACAAACAGTCTAGTTTACTAGTAATATTCACACCATCAACGAACGTCATTCACCTAATATGACATCAGACTGCGCCCAGATTAACAAATTAATAGATCAGAAGATCAGAAAAACCTAAGATGATCTGGAAAACTAGTCTCCTTACATTTTGCTTTGATTGCAAAGAGTAAATCTCCTAGCTTTAAATCAGTCTCTTGGCAGGAACAGTAAGCACCAGGCAGGAGCCGTAAAACTCAAATACAAACTCGAATCTGATGAATTATGTTTTTAATCCATATCCACCATCTGAAGTAGTGACTAAAACTGGCTCAACAAGTAAAGCTAATTGGATTCAAGTGAAAAGATGCCAAGATACGATGTACTCCATTCCTTCCTAAACCTCTTAAAATATAGCTAAATCTTTTTCTGACCTCAGTTTACTTGTGTTGACTTCATATTCTAAAAGTTAGTAGATAGCAGCAAGTACTGTAGCTAGTCTACGTATCTGTGCTCAGAATGAAATATCTGGTCTGTAACCATCATCTGTGAGGATGTATTAAGAATAAATCAGAGTGATACAGAGATATGACCTTCTCTGAGGTTACATAATTGTGATTAACAGCTGCATGCTAAAGTTAATGAGCACCTCCTGTAGGTTTATGTCCTGTTTGACAGGAAGCTTTTTACTGGGGTTTCCTCTCAGTGCATCACTAGGATGCGGTTCATCTGCAAAGCCATTACCGACACTTATCAGATCCTTAACACAGAAATACATAGTACACAAAGCCTTTAAAGTCATAGTTCACCCAAAAATGAACATTCTGTCATTAATTACTCACCCTCATGTTGCTCCAAACCCGTAAAACCTTCATTCATTTTCAGAATGCAAATTAAGATTTTTTTTATTAATTCTGAAAGCTTTCTGACCCTTAATTTTATGGTACTTTTCTACCTTTTTGTCCCTTGAACATGTCAGTTGTGTTGCTGTCGATGCAGGATCTGAAAGCTCTCAGGTACACAAACATAAAATAAAAAAATAAATCATAATTAAAAAAATAAATGAATAAATCACACGTTTGTGTCTTGCTCTTTTTAGGGCTAAAATATAATAATGTAACATTATCTAAAAGTATTTCATTTTTGGTATTTGATTACGTAATCCAGATTACATACAATCAGTTACTATCCAGCAAACACATGGCTATTATTTATATATGTGTGTGTGTGTGTGTGTGTGTGTGTGTGTGTGTGTGTGTGTACCTGGTATTCATCACGTTGTGGGGACCAAATGTCCCCACAAGGATAGGAATACCAGTAGATTTTGACCTTGTAGGGACATTTCTCAGGTCCCCATGAGGAAACAGGCTTATAAATCATGCACAATGAGTTTTTTTGAAGTAAAAGTGTGCACAATCTCCTGTGAGGGCTAGGTTTAGGTGTAGGGTAGGTGTAGGGCGATAGAAAGTACGGTTTGTACAGTATAAAAACCATTACGCCTATGGAATGTCCCCATAAAACATGTAAACCCAACATGTGTGTGTGTGTGTGTGTGTGTGTGTGTGTGTGTGTGTGTGTGTGTGTGTGTGTGTGTGTGTGTGTGTGTGTGTGTTAGATCTCAAAACATGAATAACAGTACTGATAGTACAAACCAGGCCTTGATGCATTGGATAATTTATAGTCTTTGGCACTGTGCTGTCCCAAATTTTCATTAAACTGAGACATATGCTATCACAGTTTTAGATCACCTGTGCGGGGGTTGTCTCCCATTTCAGCAGGAAGGATTTTTCTCAGGAAATACATTAGCATATTTGCTAGAAATAGTGTGTCTGGGTTCTGAGGGGGTGTGGGCACAGCGGTAGATTTGTCGTCGGAAGAGTAAGGGAAATTCAGGCCAGGCTGACGAAGTGCACAGACTAGATGTTGAGAGGAAAATTAGATTTAATGAAATTTAATCTACCATTATTATGTTATCGTATGGAAACTACATTTCGTTTTGCTTTGGTTGAACGTATGTGCAAATTAATCTGGTTACTTTGACTGAATACAGTTTAAACTATCATCACTGCTGTAATGAAAGGATGTTAGCAGCATAACCTTAAACAAGCGCAGTCATTATTTACTCACACTTAACCCATATGGTGTTATTTTGTTCTGTGGGACACAAAAGGCAGATTATGAAGAACATTCACAGTTATTTTTCATTCAACTGTCCATAGCAACCTCATACCTTAACATTTTTTCACTAACTTATAATTCACTAACAATCTTACCAGCAACTGTCTAAACAAATATTGCACCTAGACTCTTTACAATAAAGGTTCCAAAAGGGAGTTTTGACGCCATTTCAAAGAAACGGGGTTGCCAGGTTTTCACAACAAAACACCCAGTGTACTCAAAACTAGCCAAAAACTAGCCCAAACGTGTTCCAGGGGGTAAAACACACATTTTTCAGCTGTGTTCCCCTGGTAAAATTCGCATTCCATACATGAAAAACAACCCACGGCAACAATGTTAAAGTAGCCCAATTTATAGCCAACAATTTATTACAGGTTTAACAAAAGAATAAAATTTTAAGGCACTATGAAACAGTTTTATTTTTCCTCAAATTCAGTTTTATTTTTTTATATTTTTTTTACCAAATTCTGTTTTTCCATTAATTTTCTGGATTCAATTTTAATGGTTTCATTAAATGTTTATTAACAAAAGCATCTCTAATTAATTAATTTAACAAAAAAATATTTATTTATTTATTTTCAGAAATACTGTGTTGTGTTATTGCAATTTTTTTAGTAAATGAATTCTGGTAAAAACTCCTTAAAAATGTTTTAATCATTTAATTATAATTATTAGAAGTACTATTATTACATGTATAGTAATATATTTCTGTCACAATTTTTTCAAGTTAAACCAAACTTTTATTTTGACGGGTTGCTGTGAAGACCTTTAAGTTTCTGTTTATGATTTGACTATATTTTTTTAATTCATTCACACCGAGACAAACAGAACATGCAGGATTTATATTTAAAAAGTATTTTGCAGCTTAATACTCATAGACACTAGTGCATATCGCATTTTGACTTAAGTATACTGACCTACTTTTGATTTATTCATCCAAAATTTGGCAAATTTTGTAAAATTGCACGTTATACAGTACATTTTATGTCAAATTTCTATGACTGGATTCCACGAATCATAGGCCCCAAAAAGAGTGATCAGCTACTGCAATACAGAGTTCACTGAGGTCTCACCTCCAGCTACAGTACCACACTCTGCATGCTACTATAATACAACCCACCTCCCACTGAGACTGAACAGAGACAGAGCAATCACAGTTCAGATGCAGCCAGATACTCCTACAGCAGACATCTGTGCATTATCATCTGCCACAAAGCAAAATAATATTCTGAGACACTACAATATGGATATTTTCCCTGCAATAGAACCGAACCAGATCTACATATTCAGTAGTGCAGAAAAGGCAAGCCAAAAACAGTAAGATGGTGCGGCTGGGTGAGTATTGATTTCCTCTCGGCATGGACTCAGTGACATAGCAGCAGCAGCGCAGGCTGCCACATGTCCCAGCAATAACCCACAGTGCATCGATCTGGACAGACTCCCGCTGTTAATACTCAGAAGCTTTCATCGGGCAAACGCAGCCAGCCTGTGCTCACAGATGCCATTCAGAACCTCTTAAACACAGGTTAGAAACACATGGGCATGACTGTGGTGGTGAATCTGTTAAGACACGGACTGGTAAAAAACTGGTATCCCTTTTATATAAAAAAATGCCATGGTTTATTGAATTGAGAAAATTTACTATTAAATATAAGTGACTTAGGTGGGGCGTAATGTGCATTGATAAAAGACGATAAGCAAACCATGTCTAATGTATGATATCTACACCATAAAAGATACTTCCTGTGTTGGGTAAAAGCATCCTGGAGAAGTTTCATTTATTATTGAGAGGTTTATGAGGTGGAGATGTACCATTAGATTTAACCTTCAACTGATTCAACATAATAGAGTTCACTCAGCCAATCAGAAGATGGGAAATCACTTCAGAAAAGTTTACAGTCCAGCAGGTGGCACTTGTCGTACTTACTTTCAGCAGCGTTATTTCAGTATCATTGATATACTTTTATAGTTTTTGCCTCATCATCTCATGGCAATTCGTACATATTTTACATGGTGGCTAATTCGTACAGATATGTATTTTACGAGTTCCCCAATCCATATAAATTTGAACGACTGACCTACCCCTAACCCCGCCCCCAAAACCTACCCATCAATGGGGTCTAGACAATTCATACTAAATCGAGTGGAGTTAGTTAATTAATGTTTATTTTCAACATTTTAGTCTTATTTAACAATAATAACCCTGACTTGTAGACTACAGAGGGCTTCAGAACAAAAATCCCACTGTTATGTTTAGTTCTAAAATATTTTACAGGCTAGAAATTGCTTTTTGTGAGGGTCTATATAATTATTTTTTATTACAGTTGAGGTCAAAAGTTCACACCCCGCTTTCAGAATCATAAAAAATGCTAGGTATTTGCATACCTAAAATGCATGTTATTGTTTATTTAGTACTGACCTGAGTAAGATATGTGACCCTGGACCACAAAACCAGTCTTAAGTCGTTGGGGTATATTTGTAGCAATAGCCAAAAATACATTGTATGGGTCAAAATTATTGATTTTTCTTTTATGCCAAAAATCATTAGGAAATTAAGTAAAGATCATGTTCCATGAAGATTTTTTGTAAAATTCCCACTGTAAACATATCAAAATGTAATTTTTGATTAGTAATATGCATTGTTAAGAACTTAATTTGGAAAACTTTAAAGGTGATTTTCTCAGTATTTTGATTTATTTGCACCCTCAGATTCCAGATTTTCAAATAGACATATCTCGGCCAAATATTGTCCTATACTAAAAACCATACATCAATAGAAAGCTTATTTACTGAGCTTTGACACGATGCATATATCTCAGTTTTGTAAAAATTTAACCTTATGACTGGTTTTGTGGTCCAGAGTCACATATTTCACATAAAAGCTGTTTATAGTCCACAAGAGAAAATACATAGTTCTCCAGAAGGAAACACGATGCATAAAGAGCCATGGGGTCTTAATGAAAACTTCTTGAATTTGAAGATCCATTTTGTTCAAAAGTTTTCACCCCCTGGCTCTTAATTCATGGCATTTCCTTCTGGAGCATCAGTGAGTGTTTTAACTTTCTGTAATAGTCACATATGACTCCCTCAGTTGTCCTCGGTGTGAAAAAATGGACCTCAAAATCATACAGTAATTGTTGAAAAGGGTTCTTCTAATACACAAAAATGCTAAAAACCAAAAAATCTGTGGGACCTGAAGGATTTTTCTGAAGAACAGCAGGCAGTTTACCTGTTCAGGACAAACAATTGACTCAAGAACAACTAAACAAAACAAAACAAAAAAAACAGCTGTGGATCCTTCAGATAAGAACACCGTAAGAATTAAGAGGATGTAAACTTTTGAACCTGGTCTTTTTTTTTATAAATGCAGATATTATTTTCTCTTGTGGACTATATGTAAACATATTTTAGGTAAGATATCTTATTCAGGTCAGTACTAAACAAACAATAACATGCATTTTGTATCATCCTTCTTAATTTGGTAAAATAATTAACGATTCTTGATAATTAATGATTCTGAAAGGGGGTGTAAACTTTTGACCTCAGCTGTATTCAGTAACTACAAATCAACCCTGTGAATAAGAACTAAATAAAGCACAAAACCGATTCTTGATGACGACCCCATGCATTTTATGTCAGCCATATGTCTGCGCTTGATATTTGAAATGGCAGCATTGTTTGGTCTGAAAGGACTCTTCATGTTTCGCAGTGATGGCAAGAGCCAAGAGGTGACCTTTCATGAGGAAATTGAACTGCCTATTGAGGTGCATTACATAAGTCCAGCAGTGGCAGATAATGAGTAATGACTCGCTACATAAATGCAAACCAGCGTGTTGCAGTGTTACTCACACACCCAAGTGTCATTGCATGGGTTTACACTGGAGCCAGAGTATTGTCAGGACGGACTGTACATTCACACAGCTTGCAGACCTGCATTCTGACAGCAGCAAAAAAATGACACATAAATGCATAAATGCATTATGAGGTAATTTAAGAGGAAGCCAATGACACACATAGAAGAGCAAACAATTTGCAGTATGTTGTTGTTGAAATTGTATAAAAGTGTATACATTTAACCATTAAAATGGAATTGAGAAAAATGTAAATGAATGAATCAATGAAAAATTAAATGGATTTCATAGGGTCCTTGACCAAGTTGTGAAATGACACAACTCAGCCGAGAGCAATTATGTGGCCACAGCACCCTTAATGAGAGGGGCATCCCGTGGGTAAACGCTTCATTCAATTCAAAGTCAAAGACCCTTAAGCTGAAACTGACACAAGCAGAAAGAAGATCACAGAAGCAACATTCCTCCCATTCTGCATGGCTGCTCCTCAGCCCTTATGAGCATGACCGCCTGTGGAAATCACATCAATGTGTAGGCTAATATGTGAATGAAAGAGCTCTCTTAGCCTTTAAGCTAATATTTATGGCAAAGACGACAGGAAATGCATGCCACCCGCGGGAATTAGAGGGGAAATGCCTGTCTGTCTATCCTCAGGCTGTCTCACATGATAAGAATAAGCTTACATGAAGAAGCCAGTGACAACACCACAAAAGGCTTCAAAGAATGGTGGATTATAACTAGGGATCACTTCATTGTGCAAATATGAAAGAAATTTATGTTTCCTTGTTGTCGACAGATCAGTGGTAAAGTAAGTCTGCTATGCATCTGATTGTGTACAGTCAGCTGGTCATTAACACAAAATAAAAGCCAGACAGGGTGTATGATTAGGACCCAGACGACAAGCTGTGATTAATGACCGTCTGACTAAACATTATCATGCCAGGCAAATAAATATTATTAAAAAAATATTTTGTGGATAACACAGTGATCAAAATTTGAGAACAGTAACCATTAGGACAAAAAAAAAGATCACAAGTAAATTTTGGAGGGCTGCAGCTGTCAGAAATGAGTTGGAAGTGTAGAGGCCCTTGCTTTGAATGACTTCAGTACATTTGCGGTTGCAGGATATCATTAGTTTCTCTAACTGCGCTGGTGTGATCTTGGTCCACTCTTCTTCCACTCTCTTCCATAGTTCGGTAACTGTAATGGGTTTCTTAGCCATAACTTTGTCGCCAAGGATTTTCCAAAAAATTTCAGTCGGGTTTAGATCAGGACTGTGGGCAGGCCATTTAATTATGTCAATGTTCTTAGCTTCAAAGAACTGCTTTTTACCCATTTTGCAGTGTGATGGGGCATTGTCTTGCATAAATTGCAGGCTGATTGGGAGATGCTTGCAGAGAAGGAACTGGATGCTGCTGAAGGAGGTTCTAATGAACATTTTCATTCACCCTCCCATGTATCTGAGGCCAGCTCCTGCTGCAGAAAACATCCCTTAAACCATTACACTTCCACCTCCACATTTCACTGACTTCTTTACGCACTTGGGCTTCAGTCTTTCCCCAAAATGTTTCCTATTAGACCCAATTAAATTAAACTTGCTCTCATCACTAAAGTGAACTTTAGACCAGTACTTCTCTCTCCACAAAACATGTTTCTCAGCAAAGATGACCTTAGCCTTTTAATTCTTTCAGCCGATGAGATGCTTGGTCACTGCAGAGTGCGCTTTCAGTCCAACTTTTCTTAAGCATAGACAGATCCTTAACAAGAAATTCTAGCTGCAGTGTTGAACCGAATCCATTTTAAGGGTCTCTGCATTATCCTGTCTTACGTGCATTTGTCTTACGTGAATGAGCAGCCTTTTTGGAGGACTTGAATGCCGAGACAGTTTCTTACCCTGTTTAGCACTGAACTGGCAAGCAATTCCAGCTGCAGTGTTGAACCCATTCCCTATTGAGATTTTCTGCATTATCCTGTCTTGCCTGTATTTGTCTTAGGTGGATGACTAGCCTTTTTGGGGAACTGCAATGCCGAGACAGATTATTACCGTGTTTAGTACTGAACTGGCAAGCAATTCCAGCTGCAGTGTTGAACCGATTCCCCATTGAGAGTCTCTGCATTATCCTGTCTAACCTCCTGTCGCAGGATTTCAGTCACCTTAGAACGACCTGCCATCTTGCAATCTCAGTGAAAATTGGAGAAATGCTGCCAGTTTGAGTTTGTCATATAATTTAGAAAATTAGCACCAGGTGCCAGATTAACACCGATAATCTGGAGGTATCTGCAAGTGTTCTCTAATTTTGATCAGTTCTTTTTCAAATATCTCATTCAAGTTTTATACTGCTTCAGAATACAATTAATATATTAAAAACATGCTTAAAAAACTGCCCTTCTACTCCTGTTAGAATAACTTCAAATAGGACTAAGCTGTGACCTTGAAATTTAGGAAACTGTTGGTTTGTTCTAATTTTGATCTCCACTGTAATATAATATAATATAATATAATATATAATGAAAGCCAGTTTCAATTAGTATTGCTACAGACAACCATGAGTTGGATATATCAGACTGATGAATTGTGCAATTGACCCATCAGAATTAAGTATTTCAGAAACCATGTAGGCCTAATGAATAGTTCTTAGTGTTCGTAGTTTTTATAGTTACATAGATTCTGTCAGGCTGAAGCATTAAACGTCTGTCAGGATCCTCCATCTGGACCACTTAACCCAAATGCACACAGAGTGGTGTTACTCATCGGGAAGCGTTCCTGAAAAATGCTCGTCAACAGATCAACAAGCCAACAAGCCTAATACATTTCAAAGATTGCATCAATCACTCTGAGACAACTTCCTCTCAGAAGAGGGTTAGATAGGGCCAGGAAGCAATAGCCAAGGCCAAGATTTAGTTCATGTATCATTTATAAGAGCAAAACTGAAGGCAAAATGTCCATCTTGCTAAGAGATTTGATTTCACAGTAACTGTTTCTAGATGGCCAAACCTTCTGAATTTCCACTCCAATAAATATAAATCAACATATAAATGTATATAAATCCAATGCAATGAACTTCCTTCTTAACAATAAAATGGATTTTACTGAATGATGTTGAAATAAAACAAACACATTCACTTCTAAAGCCATTTCTGCCTATTAAATTCTTTCTAAATCTGCCACAATAATATATTTGAGTCATCTTTATTTGAAAGCTTTCCTCAGCAAATATTAAATTATGGGATTAATTAGGATTAGTTTTCTCATTTAATCAGCATATAATGTAATACATTCAATTACATTTTAAACAATTGACTGCCCTACTAAGATTTTCACCAACATAAATCTTGACTGAGCAGTGACTGTTTTCATAAATATCAAACCTACTAAAGCATATTTCGGAAAATGTAGGATCACAATGCATCGATCCAGAAATCAATTTCCTCGGCACACCATCACCCACTACAGCAATGCTTAAAGGTTTGCAGTAAATGTTTCTCTAACAGAAAATAAGCAGCCATGCATAATGCCTCACGTGAGAGGCCTGCTTGATTGCAATCCTAAGCATCCATCATCCCAAGCCGGGCCTGTAACATTACCACTACTGCACCCCTCCTGCCGCAGAGACTGTTACTAAGCAACCACCCCCATCAACTAGATTGCCATGGAAACCAAAAAGAGGGAAATCAAGGAGAGGGGAGAGGCCCTTCACATACTTGGAATGTGAGAAATTGGGGGATATTCCAAGCTAGAAGTATCTGTTTGCACAACGTTCAACCATAAAATGAGGCTTCTGTGTATCTATCTATCTATCTATCTATCTATCTATCTATCTATCTATCTATCTATCTATCTATGTATCTAAGGCAAGCATGGATGGATGGATGGATGGATGGATGGATGGATAGATAGGCAGACAGATGCACTAGTGTCTCTGTTTCTGATCTGCGGTGGGTGTAAACAGAGGAAAACATAACGCCACTGAAGGCCAACGAGTTTAAGGCCCTCTGGTGACAGCTTGTCACTTCATCAGTCTGTTCCTGCGGAGACACAGAAAGGTCACCATCACCCAGTCCCCAGCCATACGGCTGCCTCCCTCTGACTGATCTTGTTCCTCTATCTCCTTCACCGCAGAATTTACCTTTATCTCCCTATCAATCTCTTTTGCTCTTATTCAAACAAATCATCTAGTGAAATTCATATCTCAGCAGGATAACAGCAACACTTCATGAGCAAACAGCAAATATCTGAAGATAATAGGGTGGCGCAACGACTTTAAATATAAGCTTGCAAGGTTGCAGGTTCAGTGCACAGAAGGAGAGATTCATGAGCTTTGACTATTGGGCCCTGAAGTAAAACGTAAAAACACTAAATTACAGGTTGCTCCTAACAAACGGTCCCATATGTAATGCAAGTAAAAGATTAGCAGAACAGTGTTGCGGAAAATATGTATCTAAATATTAGAAGAAAAATTTGAAATAAACTAAATTAGAGCAAAACAGAAATATTACGTAAGAAGAAAATCACTTATATTTTATTTTTGAGTGTGCAATTTGATTCAGTTTCCGTTTCGATTCAATATTGGTTATTTTGGATATTATCAGGTACACTACATGCCAAATTTTCTTAAGGAAAAAAATCTCTCAACTAATGCTGTAAAATATACATGACAATCAGTTGGTTCTACATTACTATAATATGGAAGGTTAAAATGACTTGAGTGTAATTTAAGCATTTATATACAAATCAATGAAATTTTTATAATAAAACAGTAAATTGTAACAAGTTACTATTATATACTGCTACTCCAATTAGTTTTTGAAATATTGAACATTTAAACGGTTGATTTATTCCAACAAGAATTAAACATTGAAGAAATAAAAAATTATGATGAATATGTTAATTAGTGTATATAGCACAAAATGCTTCTACCTAGAGTTAATTTCTAGCTGATTAATGAGTTTATGATCACAAATATGTTTTTTTTCTGAGGTAAATTAGTCCTTACGAGACATTTTTTTACAAGCAGAGTATTTTTACAACACGTCATTAATCGGCCATATTGGCAGCACTGAACGTAGACAATGCCACTGAACTGAACGAAACTCTGTATTTTGCTGATTATTGCTGCTGAAAATGGTCAATTTTGGGCTGTACTAATCGGTCGGACCGGGAAAATTATTTGGAGTACTACAGACTGCCAAAAGTTATAACAAATCAAAGAGAAGAGGGCAAAAAAGTATCTGAGGAACAAAAGGCATTTGTAGTTGGCCAAACTGAGCCAGGATTTCCAGGGTAAGAATCTTGATAACATCTGTGTTTGTTCTTATCATTTCCAGCAGGGTAGGTGAAATATTAAGCTAATATCCTAATTAATACTGCTTGTACGTATCTTTGCCACCTATTAACTTCAGGTTGTTAAAATATTGTGCACTTTCCTGCTTACTAAGTCCTTCTCTATACGACAGCAGCTTTCATTTTTTCCGTGCTTTAGACAGCATACATTTACAGAATAACATATTCAGTAGTATATAAACCGTGCAAACTATCTCCAGTATGGCCGCGCATCCGGGTAACTGACCAAAGCATGACGTAAGTGCAAACTCTCAATATTGACATCTTTGCATGGTTGAAACACTGATTGAGCGATTACATTACACAGGATACCAGTTTTGGTAAGTTGTACTCTGTACTCATGTTGTAACTAGACGATCAGTTCATCTGTGTTCTGCACTGCTGCTTCTCTTGAACTGAGGCACTACAGCGATCTGTCATTTAACATTAAACAGCCTCAAAACAGCATTTATTGTTTGAATACTGTAATAAAATGGACAAATTTGGAAATCTAAGACTTTGTTTCATATCAAAAGTAATAAAGCACAAAGCTTATTGTGATTTATTGGATGGGAGGTGCTACAATGTTCCATTCATTAACTAAAAACAGGCTACACTAATCAATTCTGGGGATTTAATACTGGGTAATCTTAATACTATAATAGTATATAAATAACACTAAACAGAACTGAACAAGAATAACAACCACAAGCATTCTTCATGCACGCATACCAAACTGTCTACTCAAACCCAGATCAAAATTTTCTTTTATAAACATAATTGGATCATAGCATTAAATAAATGTTTTGTTGTTACATTCTGAAGCACATAGCACCTCATCTACTTTATGTTTGTTTGAAAGTAAAGTTTTAAAGTAGTCCCAACATGCAACTTACAGTACAGCTCATTTTTGGCTCTTTACCACAAACTTCTTCTAACACAAACAAGTACAGCTCTAGCAACTCTAAATATGGTTTCACCAAATATCCGAACAAAAAAAGCAGGGCACTGAAGAGGGAGAGAGTGAGAAATAAACAAAATGACCTCTTTGAGATGATGACGCATGAGCAACCTCACCTTTAGAGAAACCAGGTTGCTCAAGAAACATCTTGTTTGACTATCCAAAGTAAGAGTCAGAAAACTAAAGCTGAAGTATGTCATTTCTGCACCACACAAATACAGACTGCTTTTATAGTGAGTCCACTGATCTATCCAAATGGAACTTTCAACCTAACAATAGTATCATTATTACTGCATCCAAGAATACAACAGTTCAATTATCTACTTAAATGAAGTACTTACCATTTTACCATCCACCGTATAAAGCCTCTTGACCACTCCAGAGTCCAGTTTGATGGCATCTGTGATATCCGTGAGAACCTGCTCAAACGAATGGGCCGTCTTCTTGTTGAGAAGGATACGGACAGCTTTCCGAGGCTTTACCCCGCTGCGGATTATGGTCACCAGTTTGGGTCGGATGAAATCCTTGTTATCCTTGATTTCTATAGAACCAGCCATGACGCTGCTCAGAGAGGTGGGCGCTCGTGCCGATGCAACCGTTTTGACGTTGACTGACCAGTTGGGGTTGACATTCTTAGTGTATTCCAGATTCTTGTAAGGCTCAACTGATCCACATATGTAACTCTCCCCTGTGATACAAAATTAAATAAGAGAAATAACCAGTGAGTGTCACTGAGAACCAAATCAATGATTCCTTTACTATATCAAATTAATAATTTGATCTTCATTCAAAATCTTTCAGGTCCCACAAATTCTGTGGTTTTTTGGCATTTTTGTGTATTTGAACTCTTTTCAACAATGACTGTATGATTTTGAGATCCAACTTTTCACACTGAGGACAACTGAAGGACTCATATGCAACTATTACAGAAGGTTCAAACGCTCACTGATGCTTCAGAAGGAAACACAATGCATTAAGAGCCAGGGGTGTAAACTTTTGAACAGAATGAAGATGTGTACATTTTTTCTTTTTTTTTTTTTTGATTTAGTACTGTCCTTCAGAAGCTACAGAAGATACTTACAAGTTTCCCAGAAGACACAATAAGTGAAATTTATCCTGATCTTTAAATTCAAAAAGTTTTCACCCCCCTTAATGCTAATAGTTATGTTTACTTCTAGGGCGTCAGTGAGCGTTTGAACCTTATATAATAGTTGCATTAGTCCCTCTGTCGTCCTTACTGTGAAAAGATGGATCTTATGTTCATACAGTCATTGTTGGACCTCATGAACAACTATCACTAAACAAAAAAAAAAACACACACAGCTGCAACAACACAGTATTAAGAATCAAGTGTATGTAAACTTTTGAACGGGGTCATTTTTATAAATTCAACTATTATTTTCTCTTGTGGACAATATGTAAACGTCCTTTATGTGAAATATCTTATTCAGGTCAGTACTAAATAAAAAATATCATGGATTTTGTATGATCCCTCTTATTTTAGTAAAATAATTCACATTTTACAGATTCTGCAAGGTGTATGTAAACTTTTGACTTCAGTACTGACTTAAATGTTGGTTTGTTCATCACAAAAGCTATTTTATTAAAATAAAACAACCAGTTAAGTTATTTTTGGTTTCCCAGAATACATTAATATGGGTTTGAAACAAAATGATGTTTGGAAGACAACAGAATTTTCTTTTCTGAGTAAACTATACCTTTAATAAGGGTTTCCTGCAACTCCAGAGGACCTGCGCTCTAAAAATGGCTTTCCATGTTTAGTATCATATGAGAACACAGAAAAAAATCCATAAATTTGCCCACATGTGGGTTTAAGACAGTCAATGGACATTAAAGCACCTTATAACAGTCCATAATGAGGGAGAGGTCACACAGTCAAGGTTAAGTGCACGGCTGAGACTGAAATCACCTCCATCTCACTCATTTACACTCACCTACTCCTGGCAGCAATGAGAATTAATGAATGAATGAATGGGTGCCCTACATAAAAAGGCACCGTTGAGATGCCCCTGCTACATTTTAAAATCAAATCAGAGTCATTTAACACATAACTCAAGGACAGATTTAGATTTAATGATTTTAGTTTCTTAGGTTTGATTTATTGGTCATCACTGAGAGTATTGGTATATAGATGCAGAAGCTGTTAAATATTAATGAGCATTTTAAAATGACTTTAAATCACAGGGCTCTCTGGTATCCGCTCACAGACAATACAAGCGTGATCCTTGTTCGGTACTACAAACCGCATGTTCTGTTTGGGGTCTCAGAGAACGCGGATATGAAACGTGAGAAAATGAAAATGAGTTTTTACAGATTCTCTGATTGGTGTACAGTACACACTATAGAGATATTATGTGCTTAAAGGGAAAGTTCACCAAAAAATGCAAATCAGAGTGGCATTCCAGTGGATGATGTAGGATGTAGGGGTAGTGTATGAATGTGGAAGCACCAGGAGAAAGCAAAAAAAACAAAAGGTCATGAATTAGAAGTACAATTCAAAGATATATATATATATATATATATATATATATATATATATATATATATAAATGTTAGAGGACTTCGATATAAGCCAAAAGGAGACTAGTTTTCCCATCATAAGAAGGCAACTCTCTCGCGTGAATGCGACAGTTAGGGGAAGCTAGAGATTATGGTTTATTTAAAGTTATAGACTTAAATCTATATAAAATATAGATATTTTTTCCTCACACAAATGCATTGATTCACTTCAGAAGGCCTTTATTAGCCTCCTGGAGCCGTGTGGAGCAATAGACTAGCTACCATGCTCCAAAACCAGCATTTTCTAATGTGTGCTCATGTGGAGAGCAGGTACAATCCACACCTAGATGCATGATCTAATGTATTTAAATTTGAACAAGAAACAAAATCAGAAGAGAAAAATGCATAGATCAGGCTTTCTTACACTTCAAAACAAATGTTTCGGTGGATTTTGATGTGAGAGGAAAACAGGAGAGGGACTTTTCAATGAAGAAAGCAATTTTATGGATTATGAACTTGTATTTTGGCCAAAAGCGATGTGGTTGGATTTGTTTCTTACAACCACACAGCTTTTAGCTTCACAAGGCATTAATTGATGGACTGGAGTCATGTGGATTACTTCTGGATTATTGTAACGTTTTTATCAGATATTTGGACTAACGGCATCCATTCACTACAGAGGATCCATTGGTGAGCAAGTAATGTAATGCTAAATTTCTCCAAATCTGTTCTGATGAAAAAACAAATTCATCTTGGATAGCCTGAGGGAGAGTAAATTTTCATTACATTTTTTAATTTTGAGGTGATCTATTCCTTTAATGGGTTTTGATATAAGATGTAAATTAGACTTTAGACTTTTCAAGCTTGTAGACCATCTAGGACTGGCAATAAACCAGCTATAATCAGGTCATCAGAGTTTCAAGTGGTCTTGGCAATGCTAATGACTAGCTACCACGCTCCAAAACCAGCATTTTCTAATGTGTCCTCAAGTGGAGAGCAGGTACAATCCAAACCTACACACGTGATCTAATGCACAGTTATGTATGTCAAGTTGAACAAGAAACAAAAGATACCCCTATTAAAAAAAAAACAGCTAAAACCAGCCTAGGCTGGTTGGCTGGTATTAGCTAGTTTTAGCTGGTCTCCCAGCCTGGCCAGGCTGGTCAGGCTGGTTTTAGCTGGTGGTTTCCCAGCCTGGCCAAGCTGGAAAAGTGGCCAAAACCCCTCTAAAACCAGCCTGCTGTGCTGACCAGCTAAAACCAGGCTGGTTGACCAGCTAAAACCAGCCAACCAGCCTAGGCTGGTTTTAGCTGTTTTTTTCACCAGGCAGGGACTGGTGTCTCTAAACCTCCATATAGGCCGCCTACTTTAGACACCCAGGCTCACCTTCCACCAGCTGTTCCATGCTGGTAATCTTCGACCCGTCAATGGCATAAATGGTCCGGACGCCCTGAGGCAGATTTGCATTATCTGATAGGGAGCGGGTGAGGTCTGCGAGCAGAGCCTCGAAAGACCTGAATCTGTCGTTGGAAATAGCGTACACGATCCCTTTGAAGTACCGGTCTCCATTGCGGTAGAACCGGACCCTCTTAGCTTTCTTTTCCGAGCTCAGAGCCTGTAGGGTCCGGGTTCGGTAAAGGCTGCAGTGGGCGCTGTGCGTGGGGCTCGGCAGGCCGTTTGCACGTGAACCCGCACGGCTGTACCTTTGTGCTTTGTCCCGTTCGTCGAAATGCTCCAGCTCCATGTCAAAACCCGGGGCTGTAGTATCTCTAGAGAAAAAAATGTGTATAGGTGAGTTATGATTAAAATTATAATTGCAATTATTTTTGAATTATTATCCCTGCCTTTATTTCTCTATATATAAAATGCAGTTGTGCATATGCTGGTTAGTAAATGTAAATTTTACGCTGTATATAATTTACCAAGCATTTCCGTGTGCTAATCCAACTAACACAAGTAATACACATTTTTGTTTCATTCATATATTAAATAATAAACTATTCATGTATTATAACTACATAACATCAAATTTTCATAATTCATATATAATACCCAAGTTATTTAAACACGCCCAAAGGAACAGCACAATGAAGAAATCGTGATTACATGATTCATCAATTAATATTAATTCACTAAT
Organism: Garra rufa; assembly: GCF_049309525.1. Classification (NCBI taxonomy): domain Eukaryota; kingdom Metazoa; phylum Chordata; class Actinopteri; order Cypriniformes; family Cyprinidae; genus Garra; species Garra rufa. The sequence goes on from NC_133374.1 coordinate 13,428,094, forward strand.
GTGCGGACATCAAAGACAAAAAAAGCATTTTCGCATATTCATCTTACTTGCGTGTATCCGATGAGCACAGTAGATATGAAAGCACACATCTAATGGCTTGTCATCTCTTCCAGAGGATGCTAGTGATGGTTTTAAGAGCAGGAGGAGAGAATCATGTGCTCTGCTGTGCTGGATGGGGCGGATGGTCTGCCCCTTTCGCTCTTTATGTTAAACCATCCCTCGTTTCGATGCAGACTGGCAGCCTTTGTCGTATTCCTGAAGAAAAAAAACCCTCAATGAATGAATACGAGCGAACAGGGCTGCGTCTCAAACGCTAGGGAGCTGCCTACCTAGACACCTATTTGTCTCATATGCAAGTCTTCCTCGCGGGTGGGGAGGAGAGTGTTCAACGCCGCTTGCAGTCCAACAGAGACAATGGTACGAGCTCTAGACAAACTGACTTATACATTGAAATAAATAAGATTGAATGAGTTATGATAGCATATGAAATGAAATTCCTCACATAATCCGGTGTCACACCCACTATTGTCTGCTTAAATCAAGGTAGATCCTTTATTGCAACAGTGAGGACCGTCATGACGAGATATTACACTAGATCATTTTTTTATATATAGCTAAACAGTAGTTCATAATCAAGAGACTTGGTCATGATTTGAATCATAATTTTTTTCATATTTGTTATGTTATTTTTATTTAGAGCAAATCATGATTTTCAGAATGCCAAAAGTTGTAGGGTCTTATTCGATGATATTGTAAAATACATTTGTGGATATAAGTGTAATTATTAGGCTATATAATATTGTTATAAACGTATGAAAAATGTATAGATATACAAATTAAATATTTACTCTTAGTATTAAAAGTAAAAACGACTATTTCTATCAGTTCAGTTCTGCATCCACTTTTTTCTTCCTGTAAGAGTGGGCGCAGCCATTTGTACATTTTATGGGTCTGGCTTCCGGTCTCATCCGCCAAAATCCTTTAGGTCAACAATGACTGTGTGATTTTGAGATCTATCTTTTTACACTAAGGACAACTGAGAGACTCATATACAGCTATTACAGAAGGTTCAAACACTCACTGATGCGGCAGAAGGAAAAACCATGCATAAAGAGCTGGGGCTGAAAACATTTGAACAGAATGTGTAAAATGGTATTTTTTTGCCTAAATATCTTTTTTTTTCATTTAGTATGCCCTTCAGAGACTACTGATGACAGTTACATGTTTCCCAGAAGACAAAATAAATTACATTTACTTTGATCTTCAAAGCATCAGTGAGTGTTTGAACCTTCTGTAAAAGTTGCATATGAGTCTCTCAGTTGTCCTCAGTGTGAAAAGATGCAAAAATGCTGGAAAACCAAAGAATTTGTGGGTCCTGAAGGGAACAGCAGGCAGCTTAAATATTCAGGACAAACAAGGAACTCATGAACAACTATCACTGAGCAAAAAACACAGTTGTGGATCGTTCAGGTAACACAGTATTAAGAATCAAGGGGATGTAAACTTTTTATAAATTCAACTATTATTTTCTCCTGTGGACTATATGTAAACATATGTTATGTGAAATATCTTATTCAGGTCAGTACTAAATAAACAATAACAAGCAATTTGTATAAGCCCCCTTTTTTTTTTTTTTGGTAAAATAACATTTAGCAAATTCTGGAAGGGGGGTGTAAACTTTTGACCCCCAACTGCATATAGCTAATTTTAGTACCAGCAATTATTAATACAGTTTATAAAGTACAGTTGCACATTTTCTTCCAGTGGGTTTGTTATTACAAGTTATGACACTAGATGGCAGCATACAACTTAATTTCAATGCATCAAAAAAAAAAAAAAAAAAAAAGGCAGTAATAGATGATTGCACCAGACACAGGATTATTTATTAGATTTTCATAGGAAGGCCAACTGAGTAAGTATTTATACAGAAAATAATATTGCGTTCATTTTATATGTAATAAAATGACGTTAAATGCTCACTTTCATGGCACTGTCTTGACTAGGTTTTATGAATGCATTAATTTAAAGCAATGAAATGGAATAAATGTTAACACATCAAACAGTGTTTCAAAGAGTACACACAAAACAATATGTTTTAAATGTTTAATTTATTATTTCAAATAACCATAGGCTATTATATCATTTGTCATTGAGCAAACCTATTGACTTGGTTAAACTTGATGCTTATACATTATATTATCTACACATTCAAATGAGACATATATTGCATCAAGATAGAAACAAAGAATTAACAACTCTGTTAATGCTTACAATAAACTGTTATGCAACTTCACGTTTATATTATATATAATTTATAGAAACATGGTCAGTAGTCAAGTTGTCAAAAGTGCAGCCATTGTCAACAGCTTTCACAGGGAAAAAAAATGCATCAACGCAATGACTTCAAATATATGGCATTTTACAGTTTAATCTAGCTAATATTAAATATAAGCCTTGTTTTTTTTTCAATATTATATTAAAACACTAGAATACATTTGTTCCAAAAAAGTTCGATTTTTTTAGGCTTCTGATTAAACAGATATATGACCTTTATGATCTTATTCCAACTGCAAGTGCAATTATAATTTTATTGCACTCATTCTCAAAAATGAAAAACCTAAAACCCGTCAGTCATCTGTAAGAAATGTCAATGTCTGTTCCTAGCAGGGGTTAAAGTGCTTTTTAATATTTTGCAACATGTGTGTGTGTGTGTGTGTGTGTGTGTGTGTGTGTGTGTATGTATATATATATATATATATATATATATATATATATATATATATATATACACGTACATAAATAAAATAGTATTTTTATCATGTATTTATATTAAAGCTTTATATATATATATATATATATTGTATTCATAGATACAAGAATATAATATTCATTAAGGCTCTATGGGAAATACGTAAAGTCCACCTTTGGCTTGTCCTTTGTTTTAAGGGTCCATTTTAATGCAAAACTATTGAAGATTTAATGCGAGTGATATGTTTAGTTAAGTAAATTCCTGGTGAAGTGTAAGGCAACATTTTAAATACTATCCGAGCTGTCAGTCAGGAATTGTGATACAGTGAAAATAGTAAACATGACGACACAACTAACTGTAAGAAAATCTTTGGAGGTCAGTGTCAGTCACATAAACAAATAATAATAAAATTTCTTCAGTCGTTTGGTTTGGTCTTAAAAATGGACACCTGAATCGAGAGGTCTGTATTTAAACTCTACTTTTGGTCTTTATGTTTCTCAACTTGACTGCTCGGCTCTTGGACTTTATAGTCTGCCAGGATGGCATGGGCAGTCTCTTTGCCAGTCTTCTTGACCATTGCCTTGATCCCCAGGTTGTCGATATTGAACGCGGTGACCCCCACATTGATAGCCGAGTTGACAGCGTGATCTGTGGCCTGGCCTGCTTCTGCCCCATACCTTGATTATAGATAACCCAGATTAAGTAAAGGAGGGGACGGGGTGATGAAAGAGGTAATGGAATAAGGTTTAGGACATGGACAATAATCAAAGCAGAGCAAAGCAGTTAAACATGCAGGGATTCAGTCATTTTTCTCAAAAAAGTATGAACTTCAAAAATGTATTCTAAAAATGCCATTAAAAATATTCAGAAAGAAATTACATTTTTGAAAAAGTAGAATGGTTGTAAAAATTATTAGAATTTAAAAACATTATTTTGATTTTACGAGCTATCTCACCATTATGGTAATCATTATTTCCCCTTTTTTTTTTATTAGATGGATTTAAACAATAACTCTTAAACCTTCATTCAAAAGTCTGAGTTAATTTTTCAAGTTTTTGAAAGAGGTTTCTTATATTCATCATCTGTGTTTATTTGACTGAAAATACAGTAATACTGTGAAATACTTTTACAATTTAAAATAACAGTTTTCTATTTTAATCATTTTAAAAACATAACTTATTTCTGTAATGGCAAAGCTGATTTTCAACAGCATTACTCTAGTTTTCAGTGTCATATGATCTTTTAGAAATGATTCTAATATGCTGATTTGCGTTATTATTATCAATGTTAAAAACAGTTGTGCTGTATAATACTTTTTTAGGATTCTTTGATGAATAGAAAGTTCAAAACACCATTTATCAGAAACAGAAATATTTATAAATGTCTTAACTGTCACCTTTAATCAATTTAATGCTTCCTTTCTGATTAAAGGTATTAATTTACAATACAATTACAAAGAATTCATACCCCTTAATTGTTTTCACATTTTATCTTGCTGCCTTATGTTAAACTGTTTTAAATTACTTTGGAAAAAAGTAATTTAAATCAGTCCAACATAATGTATGAAGGGTATGAATACTTTCCCAAGGCACTGTATTTAAAAAAAAAAATCTTATTGACCCCAAACTTTTGAAGGGCAGCATAAATATTCTACATCTTTGTCAAATTATATTAATTATAATTATGTTTGCCATCTGACAAAACCCGGTTAAACCTGTTGATGCAACAGAATAATTAAAATCAGGCTTAAAAGGTTCAAAAGTTAAGAAAAATAAAGCAACAAAGACAATGAGATTAATTACTTTTGGCTGTTAAGAACACATATTCATTCCATCACCGAGCTGTGGATCATTGCACACATCAAAACAGGATGCTTACGAAGGCGATTTAATCATTATGTCCAATAAATAATTAGCATTGCGTGCAAGTGTTGCCTGATTCAGACATATACATAAGCTTTAGCCATGCTTGTGACCATTAATTAAGGCCATTTTATGAGGTGCAGGGAAAATGTTTCGACTTGTTTTCATTTGGGGTGTCTGAAATGTTCTCCAGACCCCTAAATCTGTAAACAAATAGAGCGAAGAAACTAGTGTGAGTGTAGTTTCATTTTCTGATCAAAGTTACTGGTGATAAACTGCAAACACAGTTAAAACACTGGTATGATCAACTTCAAAGCAGGCAGAATGAGACCCTTGTGGAGTTACTTACTTATGTTTTACTGTGGTAACGGTCTCTGAAGCAACACTCTTTGCAATGTTCTTCGCTGCAACCTCCAACCCTGTCCACATTGTTGCAAATCCTGATAAAAGTAAAGCATTAAACATTACAGTTAAACAAAAAATCGTGGCTACGGTCTCGTGAATGCGCGTACAACAGTTAGCGAAAGTTTTAAATATGAATATTTTTATTGCACAAAGGCATTGATTTGCTTCAGAAGGCCTTTATTAACTCACCAAAGCCATGTGGAGTACTTTTTATGATGGATGGATGCACTTTTTTGGACTTCAAAATCTCAACACCCATTCACTGCCATTATAAAGCTTGGACGAGCCAGGACTTTTTTTAATATAAGTCCGATTATGTTTGTTGGAAAGAAGAAAGTCATGGATTCATGGATCATGGACTCCTAGGATTTTCATTTTTGCTTAACCATCTGATCAATAACGCCTAAAAGATAATAATGTAATTGTAGTCATCAATGTGACTAAAATGACCAAAAAAAGGATCATTCCTGGGTGGAAAACTGACACAGAAGAGAAGAAATTGTTGAAAAAAGTTGTTATTTTTGTTCTCTTTGTGCACAAAAAGTATTCTCGTAGCTTCATAACATGGTTGAACCACCGATGTCACATGGACTATTATAACTATGTCTTTACTACCTTTCTGGGACTTGAATGTGGTAGTTACATTGCTGCCCATGGAGGATCAGAAAGCTCTTAGATTTCATCAAAAATATATTAATTTGTGTTCTGAAGATGAACAAAGGTCTTACAGGTTTGGAATGACATGAGGGTGAGTAATTAATGACAGAATTTAAATTTTTGGATTAACTATTCCTTTAAAACACTGGGTGGAATGATTTACTTCACCTTGAACTCCACTTGCTGCAACCACCATTGCACCGTCAATATTTGAGCGTCCATCTTTGTCTTTCTTTATAGACTCTGGGATAAGCTTCCCTCCGTGTTTCTTCACATGGGGTGCCAACTCTCGGCCAACATGCCCAGCAACTGTGCACAGTCCATCCACTGAAACAGTACAGAACATGTTTTTGGCTCAAATGTCTCATCTTTGGTGAATATCATCAAAATAATTAGGATTATACAAAGACAGACATCCTTACCAAGGAACTGGCTGACCTTCACTGCTCCTCCTGTGGCCTGTTTGGCCACATGGAGGCTTCTGGTTACCGTGGGGCTGACTTGGGTTGGTTTGTCTTCTGGAGTGATGTGCTCTCGTACTTTGGCTGCACCTTTATGTATGGCTTTCCCTGTGTATTCAGCGCCCTTCACCAACCCCCAACTCAGCCATGAAGCCCCTGTTGATATATATTTCATACAGTAAAGAGAGTATCACAGCATCACTGTTTTGGTGCTGACAGCTGTTCTAGTACAACCCAAAATGTTAGACAGGTAACAACGATCCTAAAGTCTTAAAGGAACAGGTTACCCCAAAAATGAAAATTCAGTCATTAATTACTGTTGTTCCATACCCATAAGATCTTTTTTCATCTTCAGAACACAAATTAAGTTATTTTTTAGATTTAAGAGCTTTGTGACCCTGCATAGACAGCCAACAACTACCATGTTCAAGACCCAGAAAGGTAGTAAGGACACTGTTAAAATAGGCCATGTGACATCAGTGGTTCAACCTTGATTTTACATAAATTTATTTTCAGGTATTTCACATTTTTTGAAAAATCTACTTTTGCGAACCAGTCCTAGGTTTTTTCGCCCAATTGGAACCAAACCAGTGCAGAAAGATTCTCTGGAGAGTGCATATCAATAATTATCAAAAAAGTTGAACTTTCGACTCACCATCGCAAAGGGACACCAAAAGGTTTGAAGGGGGTAAGGCCGCTTTTAGTAAAATGCCTATAACTCCTGATCTGAATGAGATATCTTCGCTCAGAACACTTATGTAAAAGTTCAATCTGAGGTCACAGGGAAAAAAATCGTGGGACTTGGCCTCTTGGTGGCACTATTTGAGGGAAAAAAACTAAAAATCGGTGTGTACGCTTTTAGTCCAAAGTGCTACAAGTGTCTATAGACTCTCTAGGTCAATAATTATAAAAAAAAAGTTGAAATTTAAGCCTTTGAGAAGCTATAAAGGGGTTGTTCTGAAAAGGGGCCTGCCAAATTTACCTATAATCCTATAAAGCCTAAGGGAAAACTCAAAACTTCTCAAAGCCTGGTGAGCACATGCGACAGGCCCCTGATTCTAAACAAGCATGCAAAGTTTTAAGGAGATCGGACCACAGCTGGAACTATAACAGTCATAAACTTAAAAAACATAATATTTGCATTGCAAATTACCTGTATTTGTCAAAAATTCTTTTTTTTCAATCACTGATTTAGGTGGTTACAAGCTTGCTAACAAGACGTCTTTTTCCATATTTGCTTAAATGCCTTAAAGCACTTGAACCCTGGTAATTGCTGCTTGCAATTGCTGCTTAATTTTGTTTTCTTTACACACAAAAAGTATTCTCGTAGCTTCATAACATTAATAACATTAAGGCTAAACCACTGATGTCACATTAACTATTTTAACAATGTCCTTACTACCTTTCTGGGCCTTGAATGCATCATTTGTCTTGTCTATGTAGGGTCAGAAAGCTCTCGGATTTCATCAAAAATATCTTAATTTGAGGGTTTGAGGGTGAGCAATTAATGACAGAATGTAATTTTTTGGATGCACTATCCCTTTAAAACAGACAATTAAGTGATATACAATAACAGTATTTATCCTTTCCTTTCTTACCAGTCAGGATCCCCTGAGCCACTTTCTCGCTCCATTCAGGAAGTACGTTCTCCTCCTCAGCAGCGGGGGGTGCTGTTTCAGCCGCAGGCGGTCCCATCGGCACCTTTTGACCCAGGTTAATGGTATCGGTTGCGCCATCTGATGCCTTGGGGACACAGGATAGGGGGCAACAGTTAAAACAGTGCATCATAAAGTGTGCAGAAGCAGGCTCAAGCAATTACTAAAAGCAAATAGTGATTTGTAGGATGACTATACGGACATTAGCCAGTATTGCTTATGACACAAGGAGGGAATGCTTCCAGATTTTTCCCCGTTTGCCAAAAAAAATCCTTTGTTGTCTCTAAACACTTGAGCCAGTGAGTCAGCATGGTCTGCTACAACAACATGTTATTTCCACAACAATGGGGGTGTTTGTTGTCGCCCCCTCATTTGCAGAGAACTGCGGCACTTGGTTCCAAACTCAGCAGCAGCTGCTCTGTGAAATGACTTCTAAAAGCATGAACAATGTTTCTGACTCACATAACCACTAGAATAGTATTGTGATTTATCATAACGCAACTGAATAAAAAAAGAAGAATAACAGAATAACATTGCGGGTACGCTACTGTTACACTTGGCTGTGCTCTCATTCACCACTATACTGAGGTGAGACGGGAAACAATGGTGTTCTTGGTTTGCTAAGAGCATTACAGCTAATTAATTCTCCTTCTCCTGTATGCTCTCAATCCATGAAAGCGCAGGGGAGTGTGCCAGCTCAAATGTGCAGGCTAAGCCAGCTCACCATTTCATGAGTAATGAACATCATAGCCAAAGCCAAATGTGTGAAACACTTAGAGGCAGTGCAAGCAGCAGAAAGCATAAAAGCATAAAAGCATTGTAAGGACCACATTAACTGTCAAGTGCATTAAATAATAAAAGATAGCATAGTTCCATCCAGCCCATGAAAAAATGTAGGTGAAATAAGTATGCTTTTTTTACATAGTATGTTACTACAATGGGACAAATTATCATTGTAATTATTATTTTGGCCTGTCAAGATTCCTCAATTCACTCAATTTTCCCGTTCATAGTAAATGCTGCTCTGCACAAACTGTTATTATTTACATGTGTGGAGCATCTCAAACTCCATCTCAGCATATTGTTGTAAGTTTGGGTTTATTATAGCATTCATCCTGGAGCACAACGTCCACCATTTTATCAGATTTGTAAAGTAAATCATAACTGTTTATCACGGTTTCAAAATAAAAGCTCAAAACCTTACTTTAAGTTTATACGTTTTGGTGGCCATATTCAAGAAATTACAGTAGCTGTAGCATTTCTGTCGTAAAGAAATAGCCAAATATTAAAGATTAAAGGTGCAGTGTGTAGATTTTTGCGGCATCTAGCGGTCCGTCCACCGCTCACCCCTCCCTTTACAGAAACTACGGCAACCGACACGCGATTAAGATGTCGTCGTTTCAGACAGCAAAGAATAATGAAGTTTATTTTAAAACGTAAATAAGAGAATTATATTTACTTGATAATTCAATAAAACGATGTTATTGTGAATATTGCAGTTACTTGTTCATCATTGTGTCAGTGTTTTTTCCCAAGAACAGCAGTGATGAAACGCGATCTGTAGAGCAGTTTGTCCGTTCAGGGCTACAGTAGAAACATAACGGCGGCTTCCATGTGGGGGGACCCGCGGTGTATGTAGATATAAACTGGTAATTGTAAGGTAATAAAAACATAATGGTTAATTAAGTAAGGTCTTTATTCACCCCTGAAAACATAGTTATGTATATGATATTGCATTTCTGTCTAGAGATAATCTTAAATATTACACACTGCACCTTTAAGTAAACATTTGATTTTTTTGACAATTTATATATTTCTTAGCAGCTATTTAATTTATTTATTTCATGTTTTATATTTTCACCATTTTTTATTTTTGGCAAAGAGTACTACTGACCATTAATATGGTTGGAATCTCGCTTGATATTTATTTTCTAAGCACATCAATGATCAGTAAATACATTTTTAGTTAGTGCACTTTTAAGCCTAGAACTCTAATGTCATTTGGAAATGTTTAAGTTTCCATTGCTTTCAACGACATTAGAGTTTCTTCAATATAAAGTGTTAAAGACTTTTAAAAATCAGCCTGTTGTGTTGGTATTCCTACTTTTTTAGAGCATGAATATACACAACCCAAATGCACTTGCCATAAAGTGATATTACAATGCATTAATACCTTAAACAAATCTTTTAAACTCTCAAATGCACTTGAAATCTGTAATGAAAAAGGGTCAATAATAATGCAGGCAGATGCAGTGTTGCAACATGCAAAAACCTGATTTAAATGCCATACTAAACACAAGCATACAGTCCATGCATTTAAAGTGTGTGAACATCATGCATCTAAAGTACATAAAGATTTTACCACAGTGTAAAATTCTTGTTTCTAATCTGCTGTGATAAAGAAAAAAGAAAAACTCAAAAAACACCAAATAGGGGTAGCAACAAGTGAGACACTGGAATTAATATTCAAAGCTGCAGACACTGAGTCAGTGACAAACACACAAGATTTGAGACGAGGTTGGACCACCACACCTGCTCTGTAGCCACAGCTGATCCCTGTGTTTCTATGGTGGGACTTGAGGGGACACAGGGACAGCTCACCTGAACACGCAGGTCAGTCAACTGAGAAAGAATGCTCTGGAAGAGTTCACATTCCTTCTGAGGAAGCTCGGATGAAAGGACCACCCCAACATATGAGCCTGGGTTGGGAGCCATCAAGTCAGGGAACATGTAGACCCCTGTGTTGCACAGCAGGACCGGGGAGTCAGAAGCCATCAAGGGGTAAATCCAGTCACAAACCTGAAATTATAAATAAAAATTACTGTGGTTTCCTCAAAGAGGGCAGGTCTCATTTTTAACTTAGCCCTACAATCAGAGAGTAGCTATTGCCTATTATGAATGTCGTTCGTGAAGAATATGCAGTGTTTTTATACATTTGAATACTTTATACAATGTATGTAGCATTTCTTATTTATTCCACTGTAGTTTTTTTCCTATTGCTTATTACTTTCTTATTTAATCACTAAATGTTTACTTGTCTTCAGTGAGCTTAAGTTTTTTTTTAGGCTAGTATTAGTTTGTGATATTGACACAGGTGACAAAAATCATGATATTTCTATGGTATCAAATTTTTTATATATCATATTAAAGACCTTATTTAAATAAAAAAAAAACATATGATCATTTCCTCTAAAATGTAAAAATTTAAAAGACTATTTATTAATATGAATTTAACGGTCTTGCTTCATGTATTATATAATTGTATACTGAATAATTCATATAAATGTTTTACCAAAAATATACAAATAACATTCCTGATTTTTATATGTTCATTTAAATTGATAACATTGCCTTAAAATAGGTCTTTAATTATTCAGTATTATTTTTTTATTATTATTGGAACTGTAAAGTAAGGTATTTAAAAATCTAATTTTAAAGGATTTTTTATTTATATTAAAATCTATAAAAAATATGCAAATCAAATTTCTGATTTTAATATATTACTTGAAATATATTTTCTTAAAAAAACATTTTAAATGCCTTGCTTTACAGATCAAATAATAATACTTATTCTCTTCCTATATAATTTAATATATTCTGATATTATATGACATATTTAATACATTCCTCTAAAATCACTATTTAGACACTATTTATTAATTTGAATTTAAAGTAAGGCATTTAAAATCACATTTTAAGAGATTTAATATTAAAATCTATTTTAAAAATATACAAATCTTAAATCAAATCTATTTTAAAAATAACAAATCATCTGATTTAAAATATTTCTTTAAATTAATATTCCCTGAATAATAATAATAATAATAATAATAATAATAATAATAATAATAATAATAATAATAATAATAATAATAATAATAATAATAATAATAATAATAATAATAATAATAATAATAATAATAATAATAATAATAATAATAATAATAATAATATGGTGCTTTTGAAGGCCAGCCTGGATTTGTGAGACCAGACAATATTGTAGGCTACAAAAAAAGGGATCACATGATTGTAACCCTTCAGCTTCTAAATTGCCTGTCATCCAACATTTGAATAAATCATAAAAGATACAGCTTTCTAACAGAATCTTTTCCGCAGATATGTAATGGATTAACATGTTCTTGAGTGAAAAGTTATAAATGGAAATTGCCCCATGGATGTCTAGGGAGGATCAGTATTTGAAGTCCAGGCCTCCCAAAGTTGAGACAGTGGACAGCTCTGCAGTTGGATTCATTCATCCTGTCCTCATGACTGCTAGCATTAAATTGGATTAGAGTCAAAGCCTGGAGCACAGCAACTGGAGGCTCTTTATTCAGCTTCATGACCAGTGTTGTGCAAGTTACTTCCAAAACGTAATACATTATATATTACTAGTTACTGTCTTTTAATAGTAATTAGTTACATTACAATATTACTGTCTCTAAATTGTAATGCGTTACACTACTTTTAAGTTACTGTTGAGTTACTTTCATCAAAATATCCACAGATTATAAAATGCCAAAAAAAAGTTTATAGCTGCTCATTATACATTAAATTTAGGATAGCTAGCATAAAATTATAAAAACATATTTAGGTAGGCCTACCGGTATGTCTATTAATGTTACGTTGTAGTTTAGGTTAAACACAGATAAGCACAAAACTCATTAATACTTTCAGAAATAACACCGGTAAATAAAGCGAAGTGTTATAATGTCCAGTCATTAAACACAATGAATAGCCTATAGGCTATTTTAAATGGTTTTCAGAACAACCAAGAATGAAGAATACAAGTTGCTAAACAAGCCAAAACGAATGAGGGTAAAAGCGAAACTAAAAACAAACGGTGTTGTTCTCGTGCAGCCTACCTCTCTCATTCTGCATCAATCCAATTAAATGTGTCCATATTCGTGATGTATTTGAATGCTAAACTATTATGTAAACCAGGATTTGTACTTAACGCGCTTATAAAACATCCTCCTCACATGAGCAAATATGTGTTTGGCCCGAGCTCAGGCTGACGGCACGGATACTATGCAGTACGCACTATTTCATTTGACCAGTGACTGTATTTTATTCTTATAATTAACAGACTGCAACTTTTGCAACGCTGTGTGTGCGTGAGGCGCCGGGGCAATCGAATAGCGGAATAACTCCGTCATTTTTGGTCATACAGATCATTTATAACTGCAGTGTGTTTACTTTTATTTCTGTCATCTTGGTTTCCTTTCCGTGAACTTTCATACAGCGCCACTCCACACAAAAGTGAACCAAACTCAGCAGCATATGTCACTCAGTCTTTTCGTTTTGAAAATCAGATATATTTCGCGTATTCATCCATTTTATATGCGGACTATGATTTAATAAAAACAGATTTAGTCATTTTTAGCTTATTTTTTGTTGCTTATGCGCTCGTCCGTCATTTTTTCTCTTCTCCGACTCCGCAGCTCTCATCATTAGTTTAGTGTTACTGGCACCAGTCTAGATGTTTCTAGGAGTTACTCGTGCTGTTTCTCCATAACGGGAGTGCGTCCATCTCATAAATGTAGAATCCGTCTCTGCAGTCATCTCAACCATCGAATTCCAGCAACAGGAAGACAAAATATTTTACTTGTGGACTTTTTTAATTCACAAATTAATGTTGAGTTAAAATATGTTGATGTAACTTGCGTTACTGAGATTGTAACGAGTAATATTATTACCCAAATTGTATTAGTAATGCGTTATATTACCGCGTTACAGCAAAAAGTAATAAACTACTCTAACATATTACTTTTGTAATGCGTTACTCCCAACACTGTTCATGACACAGCTAATCTATGACCTCAATGTCCGTGTGGAGAATGGAGGCGTTTTGGACTCTAACTGGGTCCAGAAGTCATTCAAGGCTTTTATTTTATTACACCATATTTACATACGAAGTAGCCATTCCATATTACTTCATATTGTGATGATTTCATGATTGTGTGTTTACATTAGGCATATTATCAATCGATATCAGAAACGACAGCGGGGTGGTGTTTAAAGTGTAAACTGTTTTATCTCATACTGTGATGATAATACTTCTATTTGCATTTGGCTGATTATGAAAGGTTATCACAGAACAGCAGAAGATTGGCGTTCAAAGTGTAAAATGTATTGTGCTAAACCAGGTTGTTTATGTTGTCTCTCTCATTGGTGGACAATTCTATATAATACCATTAGGTCATTAAACTCTGCAAAAGCAGACCACCGGATGACTGGGGCTTTCCCGGGATGACATCACTCAGTGAAAGCCTATTGGATGTAAGCAGTGAGCATACACTCACATGATACTGTTGAGAAACAACGGATGAGGTGGGTCTCATTAAGGACAACACCATCTCAAGATCACAGGGAGCTTTAGAGCCAAACACAAGGTTGTGAAAGTGGGTTACAGGACACCATGATTTAAAAACAAGCCTACTTGGACCATTCTGTTCAAATGCCTGGAATTTATCGACATGAAGTCTCTATTGGCCCGAACAGATCAAGCAACAGATTTTGAGAGAATCTCATGAAACTAAAACGTGTCTGGGTCACATTTCACCCGCAAAAATGCAAAGACAAAAATAAGTTTGTTTTTTTTCTAGGGCCATTAGAATTTTTGCATATTTGTTCTAATACTAAGAAATTATATATATATATATATATATATATATATATATATATATATATATTTGTTTGTTTGTATACACATTTATAAAATTGTATATAAAATATAATTGTCATGTAAATAAAATTGGCAATTAAAAATAGTATAAAAAATGTAAAAAATGAAAAATATATTTAATATAATATTATATTTATGTATATATATATATATATATATATATGTATATTTTATTAACTGACAATTTAGCACATCTTTCTCTTTACTGTACGCAAAAACATTATTCAACCTACTACGCTTATTTCTATACAGTTCTATACAGTTGTATTTATTTATATATTTTTTGTGGAACAAAGACTATTTTAATATTTTAAATAAAAGAAATTAAAAATTCTAAATAAAAGAAAAATGTGCGTGCGTATGTTTATAGAATTTAGCACAACAAATGATTTAAAAATAAAATTTCATAATTATTTTCTGTTTATTTAAAATTTGTTGTACTGAATTTAATTTTAAAATAAATAATATTTTTACTTAAAAAATATTTTAAAATGTATATATATTTATATATAATTTTATAAATTTACAATTTATTACATTTTGATATTTGATAATTGATATTTTTACACATAAAAAAAAAAAAAAAACTTAAAATTATGCCAGAATGAAAAAATTATCTTTTAAAACATTTGGTACTGAATTTGAAATAAAATAAATAATATTTTTTACATATAAAAAAATTTGAATATGTGGAGGAAATTTGGTTAATTGACATTAAAATTCTGTCAGAATGGAAATTATTCAATTTTTACATTTCTATTTATGTATAATTTATGTATAATTTATTTCTATTTATGTATAATTTTATAAAGTTTTTATAAACACATTTTTAAACTACATTTATTTCTATACATTTGTTATTAGCTTTAGCACAACAAAGATTATTTTTCTATTTTAAATAAAATAAATAAAAAATTCAAAATAAAAGTTAGAAAATGTGTGTGTGTTTATTGCTTTATATAACATATAGTAATGTATAAATTTGTTATTAAAAATATATATCCTTTCAAAATTATTTTCTGTTTATTTAAATGTATTTGCTGTACTGAATTTAATAAAAAAAAGGGTAACACTTTACAATAAGGTTCATTAGTTAAACATTAGTTAATGTATTAACTAACATGAACTAACCATGAGCAATACATTTGTTACTGTATTTACTAATCTTTATTAACATTAGTTAACAGAAATACAGTTGTTCATTGTTTGTTCATGTTAGTTCACACTGCATTAACTAATGTTAACAAGATTTTAATAGTGCATTAGTAAATGTTGAAATTAACATTAACAAAGAATAATAAATGCTGTATAAGTGCAGTTCATTATTAGTTCATGTTAACTAATGTGGTTAACTAATGTTAACTAAAGAACCTTATTGTAAAGTGTTACCAAAAAAAGAAACAATATTTTTAACTATAAAAAAACAGAAAATGTGCTTAAATTAACATTAAAATTGTCAGAATAAAAAATGATTCCATTATTATACAATTATACGTTTTAACATTTTAAATAAAAAAAAATGTCTGTGTGTATGTGTGTTTATTGGTTTATAGAATTTATTAGTAATGCATAAAACTGAAAATAAAATTATTTTCTGTTGTTAAATTTGTTATACTTTATTTAATATTAAAAATAAATTATATTTTTACATGTTTAAAAAAAATAGAACTTGTGGAGAATTTTCTTTACACACACAAAAAAATGTATTGTGTTGAACATGAACAAGCTGGACATTTCCTTGTGAGATTCTCTCTTTCAGGCACATGAACAATAACTAAATAACACAGCTGGTGATTTCTCACCTGTAGAAAGGCGGGTGGTCTGTATGGAACCCTCTCTGATTGTTCACTGGTGAACTTCACGATGCGCAGGTACCCTGGATAAGAGGGAGCACTGACTTGCCCCTCAGGTGTAACGAAGAAGATCTGCACCCCTTGAGGAAGGAAAAAGAGTTCCTCTCCATCCTCCACCAGACTCTGAGGAGAAGGTGTCAAATTAGTTGTATGGCTGTAGAACTCATTGCCAACCAGGGAGAGCTCGCCTGAGTCAGTGCCGTAGGAAATGGTCAGGTGTCCGTCAGCGGCTTGAGGCGTGTACGCAGGAGGCTGGTCGCTTAAAATATTGGGTTGCACTGTGGGGGAAACCGGAACTGGCCCACCTGAAGCCCCTGCAACCCCGTTGTTGGAAGCGAGCACTTGCGGTGGAGACGGTCTTTCCGGCTTGACCTTCGGGATATCAGGGTAGAGTTTCTGTGGGGCTGCGCTGCTATCCGAGACACCGTTGGGGTCTGGGCTGGCTTCAAGCATGGCTAGGCGAGTGGTGATGTTGTTGAGGGTCTCCTGCATCTTGCGTTGCATCTGCCTGGCTGATTCCCAGGAGGGACCCACACACTCCATGCCCTGTGAGGGAACACTGAGAGCCCTGAGGAGATGCTGCCGCCCTTGCCGGTAGAGTTTTAGTGCCTCTGCGCTGTGGCCGGCCTCATCCTCGGTGAGAGCTTTATTGATGCATGCGAATGCCTTCTCATAGCCGTCTTTGATCACCTGCAGCCTGGCGTTATCAAAGGCCTCCTCCTTCGCTTGCTCCATGACTGAAAGGACAAGTCAGAAATGTTGTCAAAACTATGTTCTAATACTACACAGAATTGTCTTTCTTTACGCCACACGACTTTCTCATGAACATCCATGCAAATTTTACTTCTAAAATTGTACTTTTTTGCGAGGAAGTGGAAATAAGAAGTGAAATAAGAAGTTTTGTTTGAACCTTAGTTGTTCTACATCGCAAATTATTTTAAGCATTTTATTTTAAAGTACACTACCAGTCAAAAGTTTTTTAACAGTAAGATTTTTAATGTTTTTTTAAAGAAGTCTCTTCTGCTCACCAAGCCTGCATTTATTTGATCCAAGGTAGAGCAAAAACATTTTTTCTTTAATATTTAAAATAACGGTTTTCTATTTGAATATATTTTTAAATGTATTTTTTCCCAGTGATTTCAAAGCTGAATTTTTAGCATCATTACTCCAGTCACATGATCCTTCAGAAATCACTGTAATATTCTGATTTGCTGCTTAAAAACATTTATTATTATTATTATTATCATTATGTTGAAAACAGCTGAGTAAAATTTTTAAGTTTCTTTGATGAAAAGAAAGTACAGAAGAACAGTATTTATTTGAAATAGAAAACTTTTGTAAAATTATAAATGTCTTTATCATCACTTTTGAAAAATTTAAAGCATCCTTGCTAAATAAAAGCATTCATTTCTATAATTTCTTTAAAAAAAAGTTTAGTGTATAATGTTACAAAAGTTTTTTTTTTATTTCAGACAAAATCTGATCTTTGGATCTTTCTATTCATCAAAGAATCCTGAAAATATTTACTCAACTGTTTTAAATATAGATGCTAATAATAATAATAATAATAATAAACGTTTCTTGAACATGAAATCAGCATATAAAATGATTTCTGAAGGATCATGTGACTGGAGTAATGATGCTAAAAAATCAGCTTTGAAATCACAGGGGAAAAAATATTTTACAATTTGACTGTATTGCTGTACTTTGGATCAAATCAAGGCAAATCAAGAAAAAGAGACTTTAGAAAAAAAAACATTAAAATCTTACTATTTCGGAGCTTTTGACTGGTAGTGTACATTTTAATATTTTCATTTCATGGTTTAAAGAAACATGCTTATTTTAATGTGTTGACTAAACATTACTACTATTACTATTATTATTAACAATATATTAAATATTGCATTTATGTAAATATATTTTAAATGTACTAAACTAGAACTAGAAACATGTGTAATTACTAATATATTTGAATACATACATGACATACAAGTTTAAACATTAATGCCATTAAAGTACATTTTAGTATCCATAAACTGCCAGTACATTCAGCAGACTTTAACCATATTTCAAAGATAACAGAACTCATTAAATTATATTTAGAAATGTTTTTAAGTCATACTTATGTCAATAAACACTCTTAAGTTCAACTAATGGCATTTTATACAAATGTAACACTCAAGTATAGTCTTTTAGAGCATACTAAGTACTCTTTTTAATGTAAATACAATGTTACTTGAATCTAAGTACCATGGCGTCAGGGCATTACCATTGTACTACTAATATAATAATTTTCTACAAGACTTACCAGCAGATGTTAACTTGTTAGATGATAATGCGTATTCAGAGGCCTGGCCTGTTAGCACTGGAGCAGCTTATACTGACGTACCATGACCGTGTCATACATGAGGATTTAGAAACAAAACACCTGCTTAACATTGCGAAGTGACATTCAAACTTGAAGAAGAGGCCTAGCTGCTAGTTTATCTAGCGAATCTTGAAACGCAAGTATCTTATTAAGTATTAAAGCAACACAATCCAACATAATGAAAGTGTCACTTACTTGCTAACACCCTTTCATAAAGCCCACATATTAACCTCCGCCTCTCATTGGTTACCTCTGTAACCAAAAGCGGTTAATAAAACATTTCCATATGGAAACTCACCAGGAGATGTAATAAATTAAGTGAAATGCGAGGTTTAACGTGTGTTCCGCGTTATTCCGGGTTTGTTGACTGAACAGCTTCAGCTCATGACAGCTGAGTTTCTACTGGACTCGTGCGTCTATTACGTGATCCAATAAAGACGTTTTATTAAGCGTAGCGTCCACTGCGTATGCGCTTCCGCGTTCAGTCACGTGTTGCTTTTTGAAGTTTCTCATTGGTTAGAGGAGATCGCTTAATAGATATAGCATACTTTACGTTTTGTTTCCATCAATCTTAAAGGATAAAATGTCTAAAACGTTTCTGAGTAACAGGTTGAAGCTAAGCAGGGATTAATCTCTATGTAAGCCAGACACGTATCTTTATAAACCAACCTCTAAATCAGCATGTGATGTTTTAAATCTCCTATTTATAGATCATAAATTCTGTAGTTGGCATGTGTAGCTATTGTAAGGAGGTTTTCATTTGTACAGTGAGGAATTTTCAGCAGACTTTGAAATGCTGGTAAATTTTAAAAGCATGTTTTTCTCTCCTTTATAGTTAATTGGATCAATAACCAAAAGCTTTTTCTTTGAATTTTCTTTGAAAAATGATCCTATTATCTAATTAGGAGCAGTCACTTATAAAAAGTATCATTTGCTTTGACACTCAAACATTTGTGTTTTATTGAACCAATTAATACCAGACAGTTTTAGGTATGAGGATAATTCTTCACACATTACATTGATACATGTTCATGATTGATTTCAGGCATCTATTTACGAGACAGAAAATGATTCTGGGTTTTGTAAAGACTTTTTAAATTATATATATATATATATATATATATATATATATATATATATATATATATATATATATATATATATATATATATAAACTATTGAGGATGAATTTAGGTGTGCAAAGAAATTTAAAAAATTGACTAAATGCCAATAATTATTTTTATGTTACAGACGATTTTTGATAACTGTCAGATATATAAAATTCTACCTTTTTAAAATAAATAAATATTAAAAAAAAACTAATCACTTGAAATGCTGTGAGATTAGGGAGCACAACATTGCAAAAACATGCAAAAAATTATATGATTATATAAAAATGTAACTAAAATAAAAAATAAATAAAATAATTTTGCCCTTGGGCCTCTAGGCTTAACTAATGTTGAAGTTTGCTAAATTAAATTAATAAAATAAAATAAAATCATAGATGTATTTTACCCCTGGGCTTGTAAGGTTACCTTATGTTAAGATTCAATGAATATATATATATATATATATATTTTTTTTTTTTTAAATAAGACGATATTAAAAAAAAAAAATCATTTAATAACTAAATTAAATTAAATAATCTTTACATTAAGGTTCACTGAATAAAAAAAAATAAAATAAAAAATAAAACACAATAAGATAAAATAAAATTAAATTAAATTAAATTAAATTAAATATAAAATTAAATTAAAATATTAAAGTAAAATAATCATAGGTGTATTTTACCCCTGGGCTTGTAGGGTTAGGTAATGTTAAAGTTTGCTAAATTAAATTAAATTAATAAAATAAAATAAAATGATAGGTGTATTTTACCCCTGGGCTTGTAGGGTTAAGTTATGTTAAGATTCAATTAATAAAAAAAATAAAATAAAATAAGATAAGATAAAAAAAAACATTTAATAACTAAATTAAATTAAATATTAATTACATTAAGGTTCACTTAAAAAAAAAATAATAAAATTAATAAAAATAAAATAATCATAGGTGTATTTTACCCCTGGGCTTGTAGGGTTAGGTAATGTTAAAGTTTGCTAAATTAAATTAAATTAATAAAATAAAATAAAATGATAAGTGTATTTTACCCCTGGGCTTGTAGGGTTAAGTTATGTTAAGATTCAATTAATAAAAAATAAATAAAATAAAATAAGATAAGATAAAAAAAAAACATTTAATAACTAAATTAAATTAAATATTAATTACATTAAGGTTCACTTAAAAAAAATAATAATAAAATTAATAAAAATAAAATAATCATAGGTGTATTTTACCCCTGGGCTTGTAGGGTTAGGTAATGTTAAAGTTTGCTAAATTAAATTAAATTAATAAAATAAAATAAAATGATAAGTGTATTTTACCCCTGGGCTTGTAGGGTTAAGTTATGTTAAGATTCAATTAATAAAAAAATAAAATAAAATAAAATAAGATAAGATAAAAAAAACATTTAATAACTAAATTAAATTAAATATTAATTACAGTAAGGTTCACTTAAAAAAAATATAAAATAAATAAATAAAAATAAAATAAAATAATCATAGGTGTATTTTACCCCTGGGCTTGTAGAGTGAACTTACGTTAAGGTTTACTGAATGAATAAATGAGTGAGTGAATGAATGAATAAATAAAATAAAATAAAATAAAATAAAATAAAATAAACTTTAAATAAACTTTAAAAAATTAATTTAAATTAAATAAAATAATCATAGGTGTATTTTACTCCTGGGCTTGTAGGGTGAACTTACATTAAGGTTCACTGAATAAATAAAAAAAAGATAAATTAAAGTAAATTAAATTAAATTAAATTAAATTAAATTAATCATACGTGTATTTTACCCCTTGGCTTGTAGGGTTGAATTATGCTAAGAGTCATTAAATAAAACAAAACAAAATAAAAACTATATCCAACATATGCTTACAACAATATTACAATATAAATTCATTTATCAACAGAGGGCGCTGTATCTATATATTTAATAACTCCATTAAAGGGTGTATGAGGCCGTTCAGTCAATGTTTAGTTTTGTGTTGGTCCAGTACACTGGAAAACACCTGGTGAAGGAAGTATGTAAATTTCAATGTGAGAAAAGCTGTAGCTGTGTTTTTCCAAAGATAAAGAGAGGGGAAAGTATAGAGCGCTTGAGATTTTGAGACAGTCAGACAAATATTTGGCGAGCCTTGTGAAGCTCTCAAGGTGCATGATACTACATCTGCTCCATGCATTACTTCACATTTGAAAGGCCTTGTGTTTAACATTAGTAACGCCATCCACCAACCAGCTGAACAGCAAAATATAGACTACTTCCCACAGACAAAACAAGGCCTGAGAACAAGCTGGAAAATCATTTGTTTGCACACATGACACTTATACAACAAGTGCTAATGAGTTACAGTACACATCGACATGCGAAGTGGAGAGATATAAAAACATGCATTAAAATGCGAGACTCAAAGTGTGTGACATCACTGTGAGCATGACATCACAGCACAATCAAACAGTCAAACTAAACCAAAGCATATGGCTGCACTATATCTTAGTGCATGTAAAATACATAAAACAGGAATTCACATAAACCCCCCTGAGGAAAGAGAAAGTTATTGCTCTATAAATCTTTGCACACTGTCACAACAGTGCCCTTAAAGTTCATCAGCATGAAGGATCTAAGTTAAGAGTCTGTAAACCAGCACACTCTCAAAAATATGTTAAATTCATATTATGTTAATGAAGCTGTGCATTAATATGACACTTTACATATTGTTACTTGGATAATATCACCATGTTTTTCACTGAGCTCTTTGCTGACTCTGCAGGTCCATGTGCGTCATGTTTGACCCCTGAAGTCCTATTTATAAAACGCTGCTTAGGGTTTTTTATGGGATATTTACACAGATTTACACACAGTGGTGTGCATGAGATCTGGGCCGAATGCCGACCATATGGACCATACTGACCATAAATTGGTAAACTGGTCTCACCAAAACAAAGCTTATAGCTGAAAAATTCTTTTTTTTTATGCATAAGGAGGCAGGTAAAATAATAATAATAATAAAGTATTAAATAAATTGCTTTAAAGCCAACTAATAGTTAAAATAGTTGTTATGCATAAAGAGGCAGATAAAAGTCTGATAATACAAATGTAGGCTCAATAATAATTTAGACTCATTGCTTTGAATCATTATTTAAAGACTGTGGAGTGACTTAATGTGATCTGATACTCTCTTGTGATATTACCTAAATGTGATTATATAAAATGTGTTACTAAAATTAAATAAAATAATTCCTAGGTGTATTTTACCTCTTGCTTCTGGGCTTAAGTTCACTAAAGTAAATTAAATCAAAATTAAATTAAATTAGATTAATTTTAGCCCTAAATAAAATAAAATATTAAAATAAAATAAATCATAGGTGTATTTTATTCCTGAGCTTCAAGGGTTAACTTATGTTAAGGTTCACTGAATAAAAATTAAATTAAATTAAATTAAATTAAATTAAATTAAATTAAATTAAATTAAATTAGGTGTATTTTACCCCTGAATAAAATAAAATAACATTTAATTAAATAAATTAAAAATTAATAAAAAAAATGAAATAAAATAAAATAATAAAATAATAAATCATGTAAATAATTAATAGGTGTATTTAACCACTGGGCTTCTAGGGTTAACTTATGTTAAGGTTTACTGAATATAAAAAATATTAATATAAAATAAAATAAACCATAGGTGCATTTTATCCCTGGGCTTCTAGGGTTAATTTATGTTAAGGTTCACTGAATAAAAAGGAAATGAAATGAAATGAGGTATATTTTGCCCCTGAAAAAAATAAAATTAAATAAATAAAAGAAAAAAAAATATTTACCAAAAAAAAAAGGTGTATTTAACCACTGGGCTTCTAAGGTTAACTTACGTTAAGGTTTACTGAATATAAAAATTAAAGATTAGATTAAATTAAATTAAATTAAATTAGGTGTATTCTACCCCTAAATAAAATGAAACAAAATAATTAAATTACATTAAATTAAATTAAATTAAATTAGCCCTAAATAAATAAAATAAAGTAATACAACTTTTGTTAAGATTCACAGAATAATAAAAAACAATAATAAAATAAAATAATTACAGAAACTTAGATCTATTTTAAGTTGTAAAAGTTTAGAAAGGCATTAGAGAAAGTTGTATGTTGTTGTTAATCAAAATTAATATATATATTCTATAATGTATCACACATTACATCAAATTATTAATATATTGACATTATTTTATAATCATTATTATTACTATTATTATAACTCAAATGTAAGGAAATGACATTACACAAGATTACATTTTATTATATAATTATTTGTTATTATCTTATTTATTTAACCTATAAATACATATGATCATTGCTGTTGGGATGTCCCTTGTTTAAAAATATGCAGTCAATTTAATTTTATTTAATTTCTGTCATTATTATTTAATTTGAGTAAGTCACATGGATCATTTTATATAGAATATATTAATTATTTTACATTAATAAATTTTAAAAAATCGCCTAAAGTAAATGATTAAATATGAATATATATATATAATGTAAAACAACTACAGAACGTTCTGTCCCAGATAGGTAAACATCATACACCCATAGCACGAGATGACCTCTTTACACAATTTCCAAATTATGAACTGCATTTAAATTATAGTTGATTTCTCACCTAGAGGCATCTTTAAAAGACATAACATGGTTGTTGCATATCCAAATCGCCATTAGGAATTGTGTAAGGGAGATCTGCCTAATTCTTGTAAAGATATCTCTGAGGGAGTGATTCATTGCCGTGTTGCATATGTCGTCTCTTTTCCTCATCCAAGAAACTGACAAGACACTGACATTCAGCAGAGAGGTGAAACAAGTCCGCTAAGTCTTCAGAGATATGCTTCTTTATTAAAAATGTTTCAAAACCACGGCGGGTAAAAGTTTACGTAAAAGCGACTGGAAAATGTCTGAGTTTGGATCTGTGTTTTACTTTAAAATGAATAAAAATTTAGTCCGAAGAACTTAAAAGATTTGTTCAAGGATTTACAGTAGCCTAAGCTTTAACTATAACGACAGTAGTTGATAAATTAACCGAATAAAATCGCAATGCAGATTTTTCATTTGTCATTAGAGGGCGCTGTTGGAAAGCAGCCATCCACTCTATTTATCATTCACAAAAACACGTTATCTGTATTTATTCAAAACGAATTGTAGTATTTAATGCTATATTGTGAATATCAAGCATAAATCTCATGATTTAGCCTATGAATCGTATATTTTTCCCGTCATGTACGAACTGAGGTGATTTGGCGCAAGATCATAAAACATGTGCAGAAGAGATAATAATAGCCGGTGGCGTTATGATTTTCAAGACGAGAGAAGAACTGAATGTACTGTTTTTTAGACGAAGCTTTCAGAAATGTACTTCTGGATGGAAAATGTTTAATAATAGTGAGTGCTGACTCACTTAAAGTAAATATCAAAGAGTATTTATCACTTTTAAAGGCAATATAGCAAAATAACACTATGGTTGCATCACATACTTGGAGCATGCAGTGGCAGGGATTTTTTTCTCTACAAGATGAGTAGCAGTAATGTGTTGAGATAATGATGTTTAATTTGATGGTGCAATCTCAAACATAGCCCTCTAAACCTGTCTGTCACTCTAAATTATGGTAACTTTAATTTGCAAATTGTGTGAAATGTGCTATTAGCGATGGAGTTTGGCCTAAAGTGTTATCTTCAGGGAATAGATTGCAAGTGCACACTGTGTTACTTAGCCCAGATACACCCTGGAGCTAATACAAAGCAGTATGCAGGGTCGTTGGAGCTGACCCGTTTTCTGCCGTTTCTTTAAGTCTCCTCTTTCTAGAGACACATGTAGTTTTGTTATGGCTTCCTGCATGTTTTGACTGGAAATCTGAGAGGGTGTGTGCAGAGATAACGTTCCCTTTTGAAATCATCTGTCATTTGATTTATTTAACTGGACTTTTTTGATTACCACTGAGTTTGACAGGTACCAAAAAGCCAATAAATAAAGTTTTTATTAGTTCACAGTTAAAATAAAATAAAATACAAAATAAGAAAGAGAGAGAGAGAAATGAGTCTCCCATGTTTACGTTTCATAACAAGTGTTAATCACATGGCCACAGCTCCAACATAATAATAATAATAACAATAATAGGTATTATTACCATATACTAATTAATAATAATAATTATTATTATTATTGTTATTATTTAAATACTTTGTCACAACAGCTTTCAAATGTTTTTAGATATAAATAATATTAACAATAACAATAATAATAAGTATTATTATTACTAAAATAGTTTTTCACACCTTAAAACATGTAAGCTTCAAATTATATAAATATTATATAAATAAATATAAATATTATATAAATAATAATAGTTATGATTACCATATGATAATAATAATAATAATAATAGTTATTATTATTATTATTACTTAAATACTTTCTCACATCAGCTTCCAAATTTCTTTAGATATAAATAATATTAATAATAACAATAATTATTTTTATTACTAAAATAGTTTATCACAAGGTAAACATGTTAGCTTTAAATCTTTAGAATTAATTAATAATAATAATGATAACAACAATAAGCTATTATTAATTATTATTATTAATAATAATAATTATTATTATTTTACTTAAATAAACCCTCTATTGCTCTGTTCCTGTATTTTCTGAGTAATAATAATAATAATAATGATTAATTATTATTATTAATATTATATAGTAATAATAATAATAATAATAATAATAATAATAATTGTTATTATTATTAAATAACAACAAGAATAGTTAATAACATATGTATAATTACAATAATAGTTGTTATTATTATTATTATTATTACTATTATTATTATTACCATTAATTAATTTGATAATTATTATTATTGTTGTTTTCTTACAAGTAATAATAATAATTATTATTATTATTATTATTAATAAATAATAACAACAATAGTTATTAACATGTGAAATAATAATAATAATAATATTTTTTATTATTACATAATAACAAGAATAGTTATTAACATAATAATAATAATTATTATTATTATTATTATTAGTATTATTATTGCTACATGGTAACAACAACAATAGTAATTATTATTATTATTATTATTATTATTTATTTTAGTAAAATAAACCTTTTCACAAGCCAAAAATATGTTAGCTTCCAAATTTTGAATATTATTAATAATAATAATTAGTATAATCACAATAATAACAATAATAGTTATTATTACCATATAATAATTAAATAATAATTATTATTATTATTATGATTTTTATTAATGTTTTTACTAAAATTAACCCTCTATTAATATTATAACAATAATAGTTATTATTGGCATTTGATCATTAAAAATAAATAATAATTATTATTATTGTTATTGTTGTTGATGCTGAAATAAACCCTCTATTGCTCTGTTCTTGTATTTTCTTTTCAAGTAATAATAATAATAATTATTATGATTAAATATTATCAAGAATAGTAATTAACATATAATAATAATTATTATCATTACTTAATAAAATTTGATCTAACCAAATGTCTACTTCAGCAGTTACAGAGTCCTTCAAAAGGGCCACATCATGTTCAACAAACTCTAGTCTGCCTTCTATTACTTAGGTCAGTTAAAATATAAACGATCTGTTGTGAGACAAGTTTTGGTCTGGATTACCGTCTTAAACTGAAGCACATAGAACGCTGCCTCCACAGACCTGTCCTTTCAATTTACATAATACTACTCCGGAGGCAGCGGTTATCTGTTCCATATGCATCCAGATTCCAGAGAAAGCCCAAGAAATTTGTCTGTTGTAGGGCCATTACATGGATTCTGCTGGATCATGACTTCAGTGGTAGACACACACAAAAAAAGAGATCACAGAGTTTGATTAAAGCTAAAGCTCTTGGTTAATTAGGAGTGACTCCATTAGCCACAGAGAGATTGTTGCCATCAAACCGCACATCAGGCCACCAGATGCTACCAAACCACCACCAAAGACCTGACTAATTCTACCCAGACATACCTCACAGTCTCACACACATACGTACACCTCACTACATCTTGGTTATTAAATGCAAGCTGACTCACTGCTATGCCAGCTAACCAAACACATTTTGGAAAGGCTTTTTGTCTTCCATCGGTTTGTTGTTTTAAGAAAAAGACAGAAAGTCAAATCCTGTGCTGAAAAATTTGATCAGGTTATGCGTACTGTACAAATATGGTAGTTTTAACATAGCCCCGGTGACTCACTGGCTCACTTGACATTATTCAAATATTCACAGATGAGGTCAAATGTTCAATTCTAGCTCTTGTGAAAATATAAAGGTGGTTTCTTTACATTATCTTCATCTCAAACTTAAAACAAAAGGTTGAGTGACTGCTGACGATCTGTCAGTCATCTGTTCAGTCGCATGATCAACTGACTGCAAACGTACTATAATACTTTCAGAAGAGCTTAAAGGAAAAATCTGTTATCATTTACCCTCCCTCATGTCTTTCCAAACCTTTACGAGTTTTATCTTTCTGTGGAATATGAAAGGAGAAATTCTGAAAATATATTTTAGTCTGTTCGTCACACAAAGCTGCTGGCTTCAGAAGATGTGGAAAATAGTATATAGAATTCAATGAGTATATAAACGTTGGTGGTCGTTTTTTTCAGCCATTTCTTTAAAGTGTTCCAAGAAAGAAATATAGTCATACAAGTTTGGTATGACATGAAAGAAAGCATGAGATGACAGAATACTAATTTGTGGGTGAACTACTTCTATAGATGAGTACATTCATACCATCGCAATGGTAATTTCTGTCATTTTTTTAATAACCTGTGCAGTTATGAAGAATGATTTCCCCTGTGAGGTTAATTTCTCCTTTACGTCAACATTCACAAATTGGAGAAACAGTAGGGGGTAATTTACCGACATTTTAGACCTGCAAGAAAAATATCTCATAATTAAGTCAATCTGAATATCCCTGAAGGTAGCACACATGGCACGAGTATACAGTTCCACACACATTGCAGAATCTGCAAAATGTTAATTA
This sequence comes from Garra rufa, assembly GCF_049309525.1. Lineage (NCBI taxonomy): Eukaryota > Metazoa > Chordata > Actinopteri > Cypriniformes > Cyprinidae > Garra > Garra rufa. The sequence goes on from NC_133374.1 coordinate 13,456,950, forward strand.
TTTGACCAAAATAATAGGGATTGTATAAAATGCATGTTATTTTTTTATTTAGTACTGACCTAAATAAGATATATTTCACATAAAATACATTTACATATAGTCCACAAGAGAAAATTATAGTTGAATTTATAAAAATGACTCCGTTCAAAAGTTTACATACACTTGATTTTTATTACTGTGTTGAATCTGTGTTGGATCTGAATGATCCACAGCTGTTTTTTGTTTACTGATAGTTGTTCATGAGTCCCTTGTTTGTCCTTTACAGGCAAACTGCCTGCTTTTCTTCAGAAAAATTCTTTGTCCCGCAAATTCTTTGGTTTTCCAGCATTTTTGTGTATTTGAACCTTTTCCAACAATGACTGTATGATTTTGAGATTCATCTTTTCATCCTGAGGACAACTGAGGGACTCATACCTGTATGCAAGGTAGGAAGGAAAAACGATGCATTAAGAGCTGGGGGGCTAACATTTTTTAAACAGAATGACGTTTTTTTTTCTTATTTTGCCTAAATATCTTTTTTTATTTAGTACTGCCCTTCAGAAGCTACAGAAGACACTTAATAATTAAATAATTCATTCAGTAAAGTTACTGGACAAATTCAAATTATGAGCTTTTCAATGCATTTTGTGAACTCAAAATGGTATGTTTACTCTAATATGTTTTTAAGTTTCCAAACTCTTAATCTTGGGATTTGTTACTGGGATTTGTTCCTTGGCTAAAAACATTGCCACTCTTTTGCCACTAAGGCTGTTGGGCCAATGTAAACTTGTTTTCAAATATGTGCCAACATTTTCTTTAACCAATCTGCATACAGTATAACAAAGCGCTGGCATACAGCCCGTGCTTTGAAATAACAGTGTGCTTCTCAATCTCGGCATACACACAGAATTCCATTAGTTTTATAATATGAATCAAGCTAGCACAAATACAAGAATGCCTTAAGCTGTAAAGACCATAATTCACTCTTGAAAATAAATGCTCTTTACTGACATTGATAGTTCTATGAAGAGCATTTAACATCTATGATGGAACCTTTCCATTTCACAAAAAGGTATTACAATGTTAAATGTTATGCGTCTGACAATTTGGACTTTTTTTCTCAGAATTGCACGATTCAAACTTGCAATTCTGACTTTTTTCTAAGCATTGCATGATTTAAACTCGCAATTGAGAATTATAAAGTCAGAATTCAAAGATATAAAGTCACAATTCTGACTTTTTTTTTCTCAGAATTGTGTGATATAAACTCACAATTGGGAGTAATAAAGTCAGAATTGCAAGATAAAAACTCACAATTCCTACTTTTTTCACAATTCTGATTGTGAGATATAAACTCGCACTTGCAAGTTATAAAGTCCAGTTTTGAGGGGAAAAAAGACTGATATTTTCTAAAGTTTATATCTCACAATTCTGACTTTATTACTCACAATTGCGAGTTTATATCTTACAATTCCGAGAAAAAAAATCACAATTGTGAGATAAAAAGTCACAATTATCTTTTTTTTCACAATTCATTTTTAAATTAAATTAAAGGTAACTGCAAATTTTTATCTCATAATTCTGACTTTTTTTCTTGCAACTGCAAGTTTACATGACTTTTTTCGTCTGAACTGTGTGATACAAACTCGCAATTCTGACTTTTTTTCTCAGAAATGTGAGATAAACTCGCAATTGCGAGTTATAAAGTCAGAATTGTGAGATATAAATGTTTGACTTTTTTCTCAAAATTATGGGTTTATATCTCACAATTCTGACTTAATGCACAATTATGAGAAAAAAATCACAACTGAGATATAAACTCACAATTCAGAGAAATGAGGACAGAATTGTGTGATATAAATGCGCAATAGCCCTTATACTCAACCTTATACTCACTTCTGCTGTGGGTGAAGCTGCATCACGAATGATTCACACAAACATAGGATCAGCACTTTCCTTTTAAAACCGAAAGTAACATTAATCATTTGCGTCTTCAGCGGCTCAGATGTCGGGAGTAAATGACTACTGCTTTGTTCATTATTACATCCAACAACAGAACACCACAGTCGCTAAATAACAGTCTTCCTCTGCACCTGAGTCGACACAGTGAGGATCGTAGTCCGACTGTTTGAGCTCGGTGAGGGCGGGTCTAAGGTAAGACGCTCATGTCAATCAACTGTGTGCCGTCACAACGACAAAAAGCTGACATTGACCTGTTTTTAAAAACGGGATATTACTTTTAAAGATTAAAAAAATACCACTGGGTGGATTTGTATCATTGTAGGGTGGTTGTGTACACAAACTACCAACACACATTAATGTTCAAACAAGATGTAAAAGTTAGTTTTGCATCCAATGACCCTTTTAAAACAATAAAAATGTATGTACTTTTCAACCACCAATGTTTTGCATTACATAGTCATATTGGAAAGGTCACGTGTGACATAGGCAGAAATACGACCCATTGTTAACAAAGCAAACGTGCAAAGAAAGTCAAACGCCCTTCATGAAACATCGATGTTGGACCATTTTGAAGTTGGAGGAGAAAATGAGATGGAGTTTTTCACCCCTACCCTACCTTTTTGAACCAAAGTATACAGATAAGGAACTAACCATGTGCGACCTTTCCAATGTGATTACATCATAGGCATGCATTGCTGAGCTAGTGCAAGATGAGCATTTGTGGTTAAAAAGTAGGCCTATATACAGTCGTGGCCAAAAGTTGAGAGAATTACATAAATATTGGAAATTGGAAAAGTTGCTGCTTAAGTTTTTATAATAGCAATTTGCATATACTCCAGAATGTTATGAAGAGTGATCAGATGAATTGCATAGTCCTTCTTTGCCATGAAAATTAACTTAATCCCAAAAAAACTTTCCACTGTACTGTTAAGAAGGCTTCGGGGCGTCCAAGAAAGTCCAGCAAGCATCAGGATCGTCTCCTAAAGAGGATTCAGCTGTTGGATCGGAGTGCCACCAGTGCAGAGCTTGCTCAGGAATGGCAGCAGGCAGGTGTGAGCACATCTGCACGCACAGTGAGGCCAAGACTTTTGGAACATGGCCTGGTGTCAAGAAGGGCAGCAAAGAAGCCACTTCTCTCCAAAAAAAGCATCAGGGACAGATTGATCTTCTGCAAAAAGTATGGCGAATGGACTGCTGAGGACTGGGGCAAAGTCATATTCTCCGATGAAGCCTCTTTCTGATTGTTTGGGGCATCTGGAAAAAGGCTTGTCCGGAGAAGAAAAGGTGAGCGCTACCATCAGTCCTGTGTCATGCCAACAGTAAAGCATCCTGAGACCATTCATGTGTGGGGTTGCTTCTCATCCAAGGGAGTGGGCTCACTCACAATTTCGCCCAAAAACACAGCTATGAATAAAGAATGGTACCAAAACACCCTCCAACAGCAACTTCTTCCAACAATCCAACAACAGTTTGGTGAAGAACAATGCATTTTCCAGCACGATGGAGCACCGTGCCATAAGGCAAAAGTGATAACTAAGTGGCTTGGGGACCAAAACGTTGAAATTTTGGGTCCATGGCCTGGAAACTCCCCAGATCTTAATCCCATTGAGAACTTGTGGTCAATCCTCAAGAGGCGGGTGGACAAACAAAAACCCACTAATTCTGACAAACTCCAAGAAGTGATTATGAAAGAATGGGTTGCTATCAGTCAGGATTTGGCCCAGAAGTTGATTGAGAGCATGCCCAGTCGAATTGCAGAGGTCCTGAAAAAGAAGGGCCAACACAGCAAATACTGACTCTTTGCATAAATGTCATGTAATTGTCGATAAAAGCCTTTGAAACGTATATTTCAGTACATCACAGAAACAACTGAAACAAAGATCTAAAAGCAGTTGAGCAGCAAACTTTGTGAAAACTAATATTTGTGTCATTCTCAAAACTTTTGGCCACGACTGTACATTTTTACATTTTTAAGAAAATGGCCGATCGTTTTGGTGGCTGCATTTTGCATGCACAAGTGCAAGCCATGGTACCCGCCCCCAGAAACCAATCATCTTAGCGCCTTAGGCACCTCCAGCCCAATCCCCTTGGCTGCCTGGAGGAACATGGCCGACAGTTCGGCATCCACCTCAGACGAAGCAACAACCGCGGAGGTGTACTGCTCAGCAGAGTCGTCCGCATCAGCTGCCGAATACCCGCACCCAGTGTGTGCTCGGCCCAGACACACGGTCGGAAAGACATCCAGAGGGAATACTATCGACGACCGTGTTAGAAATTCACTCTTTTAGTCCCAGTTCACCCAGGGAGGACCATGGCACAACTGTGCACTCCTTCGCTGGTTTGCAAGTTTTTGCCGGCTCGAAGGATTGGTTGGCGGCGGTGGCGGGAACTCTCTCCAGCAGCACCAGCACAGCGGCAGCAGCAACACCACAAGATCAGTCTTCTCTTTTTCGTTCGTGTTTCTCAGCTTACGAGGTGAGGCTCCGAAGCAGAAATCTGAATGAGTGGATGCACGCCGCCATCTTATATATCTGTATGTACGAGGAAGTGGCTGTGCATGCAAATTCCACTCATTGGCGTTTTCTCTTTAGCTCAGAGGTGATAGGTCTCTCAGGCAAGTTCCCATATGTAACGTCGTAGTAAACAACTGAAGGGAAACTTAATTTCTTTTTGCGACTGAATGGGGTTGAGTAAATTATCAGGATATTTTTATTCTGGAAGTGAAATTCTCCTTTAATAATATTACTAAAAATAAAAACTGTTGTTTTTATTATTATTAATGTGCAGTGGCAAGTAACACAATTGTAATGTAGATCAAATTTACTCATTGTTAACTAACTGTTTATTGAACTATTGTATAATCAGTATCACACTTGTGCTGTTGATCTGAGATCAGCACAGCTGCTGTTATTCCTTCATGCTTTTGTTCATGTGATATTGCTTAAATGTATTTATGATATTTTTTACTGTTCTCAGAAGAAGAATGACAGAAAACTTGAGGGAGGTTGGGAATGGGATCAGTACACGACCTAAGCCAGACTGGAACCAGTATTCTTGTAAACACAACAACTTGCATGTGACTCATTAAATCCACCGAGAATTTAGAGATTTTCAATTTGACATGGACTGGCTGTGTTATAATTTTCCTTAAACTTTATCTGCTTACTATTTTTACTGAACAGTCACTGTATAACATATTAACAAACAGCGCATCAAAGTGACCTCATTTTGGTTGTTGCGCTTCAAACAAACTTCATACTGTCAGAGGCAGTCATATCATTGTGAAAGTTACGGAATGCTTCAGAAAAGACATCTGTTTTGTCAATTTTCTGTTCCCTTTTCCGGACGGAAAAAATTAATGAGGGTCATCATCCAGGCTGTTTGCCTGTTTTATGGTTATATAAGTTTTTCTTTGGTCTTTGATTATTAGAGCAAATAAATGTATTCAAGATCTGCGTATATGCATTACATTAAAGAAATACTTGTGTTGTTCTCCAGGCTGTTGCTGTTGACTTGGATCAGCAGAGGGACAAAGACTTGGAGGAGCAGTGTGTTTTTGCAGGCAGCTGGCCCTGAGTTGCATGACACATATGCTGTAGTGGAAACCTGGCCTCAAGAAACACAGGGATCCCCATCTACGTGGCTTAACTGTTCTCACAGCACTAAACCACAACCAGTGATGGGGAGGAGTTTATGACAAGGTGTTTAAGACAGAGGAACAACGCTAATGTTGAAGAGTAATTGGTAAAAGCTTGTTTAAAAAGATGTCGTGCTAATCCTGATGAAACGTTTAAACATTTTGCAAGCAGCTGCAGTTACAACCAAAACTGGATTAGAAAGTCAGAACAACAAATCTGTGCTTAAATCAGTATTTGAGTAACTTGATTTTATAAATGATGGTTCTGTGAGTATTCAGCTTGATATAATTTGTCTCTGTCTTCTGGATGAGATTTTTGTCTCTGCCTGCAAACATTTTCATGCCATAGTTGTTAGAACCAAAATAAACAATTCTTTTGTGGCAGCCTCTTTAATGTTCAACTTCTGTGTGATTTTTTACAGATTCCTTAATCTATTACTGTTTTGTCTGAAAGTAAGTTGTATTAGGCCTTATTAGACTTGCATTTCATAGAGACACCAGAACATTCAAACCAGAGGGCCATAGCAAAGCTCTTATTTCTCACCAAATTACATACTAGTATGACACAACCTCCACATGTTGTTCTGATCATGTTTGAACACATTTTTTAAAGATTCCAATCATTATTTAAAGACTGTGGTTGAATTAAGGTGAGCTGATCCTTGGACAATGATATTGCCTAAATGTGATTATATAAAAACATGTTATTAAAATAAAATAATTCCTTAAGTGTATCTTAACCCTTGGCTTCTGGGCATAACTAGGATTCACTGAATAATAAAAAAAATAAATATATTTAGATGCGTTTTAACCCTGGGCTTCTGGGTTCAACTAATGTTAAAGTTCACTAAATTACATTAAATATTTAAAAATAGTATTTTACCCCTAAATAAAAATTAAACAAATAAATAAAATTAAATAAATTGTAATTTACACCTGGGCTACTTGGGTTAACTTATGTATTTTAACCCTGCTTCTAGGCTTAAAGTTCACTGAATTTAATGTATAAATTAAATTAAATTAAATTAAATTAAATTAAATTAAATTAAATTAAAAATGTGTATTTTACATTAGGTGTATTTAACCCTGGGCTTCTATTCTATTCTGTTTAAATCAAAATAGGTGTATTTTACCCCTGAATAAAATAATAAAAAATAAAATACAAAATACAATTAAAAAAAAAATAATAATAATAAAAAAAAACCTTAGGTGTATTTTATTTAATTGAATTTTTAAATCAAAATAAGTGTATTTTACCCCTGAAAAATAAAATAAAATAATTATAATATGTGTATTTTAAATCCAGGCTTCTAAATTATAATAAAATAAAATTAAATTAAAATTTAAAGCAAAATAGATGTATTTCACCCCTAAAAACAATAATAAAACTATATTTTTTTACATCTGGGCTACTTATGTTAAGGTTCAGTGAATAAAAAAAAAAAAAAATAAATAAAATAAAATTATAATATAAAATAGGTGTATTTTACCCCTTGACTGCTAGGCTGACTTATTTAGTTCAGTTTTTATTAATTTTACACTATAAATCATTATAGGGCTTTCATAACAAATAATTTACGTGCAGCTACAGAAATTATGAAGTCCCTGCACAGTTTTTTTAAGAATTGCAGCTGGCTTTCACACAATGTTTGTGAACGCTGTCTCAAATCTGATGCTTTCAAATACCGTTACTTCTCTCTGGGTTTAGTGTTGTCATGTTAGAATCATCCAGTTAATGGATGTGACCACAGTCTCTATGGATGTCAAAACATTGCCATCTTTCAATGTGAATAAATGAGGCATCAAGTGAGATCAGTGTAATCCGTATGTGTGGTGATATTCGTCAGTATCTGGCTAATATCCTGCTAAAGAGCGAACTGCTAAGAATTAATTCATCACCCTGACATGCGGAAAAGCCATTAGAATTTGGCAAAGGAAGCCCTTTCCCAGTAGCTGACCTTCAGGGGATCCTTCCACTTTCTTTTCCGAACATATGAACACAGTCTTGAAAAATGAGGAGGACAAGAGTTTGGCAGCAAGGGTCAAGTGTCTGTGACATCTGCTCTATCTCTCTGACAGACTCCATCCTTCAGCCTAAGTAATGAATCTCGTGACAAAATCCAGCACAGCTGGATAAGATGGCACACGTAAACGCTTGATTGACAGTACTACACGTTAAAGAGAACTTCAAAAAGCTTCAAAAATGCCTGGCAATTTTGTCTCATTAAATACATTTATTCAATGACCTTGAAATGTTAAAGGGATAGTGCACCCAAAAAGAAAATTACCCATCCAAGCCATCCTAGGTGTATATGACTTTCTTTGTTCAGACGAATACAATCGGAGTTAATAAAAAAAATTGTCCTTGCTCGGATCCGAGCCAAAACGATTGGTCCGAGATCGCCTGGACTCTGGAGCAGTTTGGTTGTAGTGAGAAAGCAATCCGATCCAATGGACCAACGAACCAGGCTATATCACAATGTGTAATAGGTCATTACAGTTCCGTGAAAAGCAGTAGCTTTGTTGTTTTGATAATACCTCTTAAAATGATCCTGTGAATGTCTGTGTTTGGGCACGTCTTCGCCATTCAAAATCAAAGCGTGCCTATTCATTTTACAATGCCGTCTTATCGCTTTCTTTGTAGTAGGTGCATATTAAAAATGTTTTCCCAACGAATCCTGGACTCCTGCTTAAAATTATGAAATTAATATAATGTCAGCTACAAAAAATGCAACAATAAGCCCGCAAAGCTGCTGAATCCTGTGAATCCTGGAAAATAAACTGTAAAACTTTGACCAATGAAAGGACAGTTTACTCGCGAGTGACTTGTATTATTGAAAGCGAACACCATACCAAGAATAAAAAGCAACTTTGTAATAATTTAAATCCCTGTTTCAAATGAATCAAATCAATCAATCTACAGATGTAAAAGCATCCTAAAAGTATCAAGAATAAAATTAAAATGTTTTGAGAATAAAGTTGAAATTACAAGAATAAAGTTTAAATGTTTTGAGAATAAAGTTTACATTTTTTTGAGAATAAAATTTTAATGTTTCGAGAATAAAGTCTAAATGTTTCGAGAATAAAGTCTAAATGTTTTGAGAATAAAGTCTAAATGTTTTGAGAATAAAGTTGAAATGTTTCAAGAATAAAGTTGAAATGTTTCAAGAATAAAGTCTAAATTTTTCGAGAATAAAGTTGAAATGTTTCAAGAATAAAGTCTAATTGTTTCGAGATAAAGTCTAAATGTTTTGAGAATAAAGTCTAAATGTTTTGAGAATAAAGTCTAAATGTTTTGAGAATAAAGTCTAAATGTTTTGAGAATAAAGTCTAAATGTTTTGAGAATAAAGTCTAAATGTTTCGAGAATAAAGTCTAAATGTTTTGAAAATAAAGTTAAAATGTTTCGAGAATACAGTCGAAATGTTTCGAGAATAAAGTCAAAATTACAAAAATAAAGTCAAAATGTTTTAAGAATAAAGTCAAATTTACAAGAATAATGTTGAAATGTTGAATATATGATTTGAGTATATGTGGGATTATTAGCAGAAATCATACCGAATCATGTGTTATACTCGCTTCGATTGCATTCATTAGGCTTATTTGTAGTGTGCCAGCCAGATTGCTGTATTCATGTATTCATGTAAATCAATCGTCTTTTCAATGAGACATTCATTTCATTAAATTCATAGTCACATAGACTATTTTCACAATGTTTTTACTACCTTACTAAGCCTTAAAGATGTCAGTTGCGTTGCTGTCTATGCAGGGTCAGAAAGCTCTCGTCAAAAACATCTTAAATTGTGTTCCAAAGATGAACAAAGGTCTTACCTATTTGGAACACAAGGGTGAGTAATTAATGACAGAATTTTCATTTTGGGATGACCTAACCTTTTAATAGTGAAGTATTAGTTACATCAAGTGATGCAGTAGTCTGAGTATGTTGACTCACTAAAGCAAATGGCTGCAGATTTGTGTCTCAGATGATCTATTAAGAGCCTGAAAGTAGTTTAGTCTAACATTTTATCTGGATATTTGGGGTGATTTGTGTGGAAATGTCCTGCTTTAGGGCTTGAATTCTTAAGACCCTGTTACTTTGAAGTTTACAGTTCAAATCATCAAAATCATTGAGTACTACGTGATAAATACCTGGCTCCAATTCAATGGAAAATATGTATTTTTTTATATAAATTTTATGGTATATATAATATAATATATCTATTTTTAAAACATATTGCATCAATTAAAGGCACAACTTTCAACGCAGAATCAACCAGGGAAAACATTCTTGTGACATTTGCATTTAATTTGTGAGATATCTGTCAATGCCTTGGCAGGCTTTGAATATTAACAAATATATGAGTACACAGTATTATTATTATTTAGGATATTATATAAAAAAAAATTTAGAGTCTAATAATGTGCTGATTTACCAGACAGCATAAATTTATGACAATTCAAATAAACAAACAAATAAATTATCAAATGTATAATAAATACTAGGCCTAATTAATACCTGATTTTAATAAAAATGAAGCCAGTGACAGATTTCTGCTGACTGAAATCAATCATGCTACAACTTATGTAATGTAATGGCAACTATCCATCAGGAACCGATCAAACTGATTTCTTCCAAGAATTTATCACTATAATACATCATATGGTTTTGATGTAGTTTCCCAAATACCATCTGGAGGCTGTCTGATCTCCTAAAAGCATGGGACACAGTGGAGCTTATATATTTCGTTCAGTTGCTTTCGGTTCTGTTTGTGATCAGTTTGTAAATACTGGCAATGGATTAAAAGCCAGTTCTGCTGTTGTAAATGTGTTCTGGCAAGTGGCAGGTGAATATCCTCCAGGTTACAGCATTATGTTACAAGCACATCGTGTGCAGCAGGCTACACCCATACATCGTTCAGATAGCAAATACATCAAAAATACACCTATATGAACAGTCATTTTGAAGCAATTAGCTAGTCATTATTGACAAATACAGTCAGAGTCAAAAGTTTACATACACCTTGCTGAGTCTGCAAAATGTTAATTATTTGACCAAAATAAGAGGGATCATACAAAATGCATGTTTACAAGAGAAAATAATAGTTGAATTTATAAAAATGATCCTGTTCAAAAGTTTACATACACTTGATTCTTAATATTGTTGTTACCTGAATGATCCACTGCTGTGTGTGTGTGTGTGTGTGTGTGTGTGTGTGTGTGCGTGTGCGTGTGTGTGTGTGTGTGTGTGTGTGTACCTGGTATTCATCACGTTGTGGGGACCAAATGTCCCCACAAGGATAGGAATACCAGTAGATTTTGACCTTGTGGGGACATTTCTTAGGTCCCCATGAGGAAACAGGCTTATAAATCATGCACAATGAGTTTTTTTGAGGAAGTAAAAGTGTGCACAATCTCCTGTGAGGGCTAGGTTTAGGTGTAGGGTAGGGTTAGGGCGATAGAAAGTACGGTTTGTACAGTATAAAAACCATTACGCCTATGGAATGTCCCCATAAAACATGTAAACCCAACATGTGTGTGTGTGTGTGTGTGTGTGTGTGTGTTTTAGTGATAGTTGTTTGTGAGACACTTGTTTGTCCTGAACAGTTAAACTGCCTGCTGTTCTTCAGAAAAATCCTGGTTTCTCAGCTTTTCACAAAAAGGACAACTGAGGGACTCATATGCAACTATTACAGAAGGTTCAAACACTCACTGCTCCAGAAGGAAAAATTATACATTAAGAGCCAGGGGGTGAAAACTTTTTGAGTTTGAAAATCAGGGTAAATTTAACTTATTTTGTCTTCTGGGAAACAAGTATCTTCTGTAGCTTCTGAAGGGCAGGACTAAATGCAAAAAAATGTGATATTTAGGCAAAATAAGAAAAATGTACACATCTTCATTCTGTTCAAAAGTTTACACCCCTGGCTCTTAAAGGATAACTATTGTCAAAATGCAACCTGGGCTGTTTTTTTTTTTTTTTTACTGTAAACGAGACAAACTTATATCTAAAAGCATAACTACGACAAACAAGCTGTTTTTGAGATTGACCGTGATTTTGTTTTGTGGTCAATGGCCGGTGAATGGGAATACTAAGGGCATAACTTTGAGTGCATCAAAATAGATATTTTTACAACACTAAGAAGGCTCGACACACCATGAAACTTTGCTCGAAGTATCGCCTGGGTCTCTACACATGAACTCGAGCATTGAGAACATTGTGTACACAGAGTTTACTAAAAAGAAAGGTTTTGAACAACTCACTTACGCTGTGTTGGTTTCCACTCACAGCCGTCTTGCCACTCAAGAAGTGTCGATCTCCGAATGCGAATGAATGGACTCCATAGGACGAAATGTTAGGCTTATATGAGGCTCTTTTTACAACTAGAAGGTTAATATTGTTTTTCACTTGCGACAAAACAACAAATTAGCCGTGCATTTATATGGAAATATGCTTTAGGAGCTATCCATCTTTACTCTCCTCGCATTCGGAGATCGACACTTCTTGACTGGCAAGACGGCTGCGAGCGGAAACTCAAACAGTGAAAGTGAGTTGTTCAAAAACTTTCTTTTTAGTAAATTCTGTGTACACAAACAATGTTCTCAATGCTCGAGTTCATGTGTAGAGACCCAGGCGATACTTCGAGCAAAGTTTCATGGTGTGTCGAGCCTTCTTAGTGGTATAAAAATATCGATTTTGATGCGCTCAAAGTTATGACATTAGTACTCCCATTCACCGGCCATTGACCACAAAACGAAATCACGGTCAATCTCAAAAATGGCTTGTTTGTCGTAATTATGCTTTTAGATATAAGTTTGTCTCGTTTACACAAAAAAAAAACAGCCCAGGTTGCATTTTGGCAATAGTTATCCTTTAATGCATAGCTGTTCCTATTGGAGCATCAGTGAGTGTTTGAACCTTCTGTATTAGTTGCATATGAGTCCCTCTGTTGTCCTCAATGTAAAAAGATGGATCTCAAAGTAATACAGTCATTGTTGGAAAGGGTTTAAAAACACAAAAATGCTGAAAAACCCAATAATTTGTGGGACCTGAAAGATTTTTGTGAAGAACAGTTCGCATTTTAACTGTTCAGGACAAACAAGGAACTCATGAACAACTATCACTAAGCAAAAAAAAAAAAAAAAAAAAAAAAAAAAAACAGCTGTGGATCATTCCGGTAATAACACAGTATTAAGAATCAAGCGCATGTAAACTTTTGAACAGGGTCGTTTTTATAAATTCAACTATTATTTTTTCTTGTGGACTTTATGTAACCATCCTTTATGTGAAATATCTTATTCAGGTCAGAACTAACTAAAAAAATAGCATGCTTTTTGTATGATTCCTCTTATTTTGGTAAAATAATTAGAGTAGCTCACTTTCAGAACAAAAATTTACAGATAATGTACTTACCCCCCCTTGTCATTCAAGATGATCATGTCTTCCTTTTTTTGTTTGAAAAGAAATAATGTTTTTTGAGAAAAACATTTTAGGATTTTTGTCCATCGTTTTGCTAGATACGTCCCTTCTTTCCTTGGCTCTGATTGTTTAGGGCCATTTGAAGCTGCATTTTGGAAGTTCAAACTCGGGGGCACCATAGAAGTCCACTATATGGAGAGAAATCCTGAAATGTTTTCTTCAAAAAACAATTTCCTTACGACTGAAGAAAGAAAGACATAAGCATCTTGGATGACAAGGGGGTGAGTACGTTATCTGTAAATTTTTGTTCTGAAAGTGAACTACTCCTTTAACATTTTGCAGATTCTGCAAGGTGTATATAGCCTTTTGACCTCAACTGTATATTTCAAAAATATGTGTTGCTAAAGTATCAAAGAATCAAAGAAGTATCAAAGAATAATAGGAAAGATAATATACATGTTATGGGCGCCTCTGTCCATGCAAGACCACACTGAAAATAATATATTTTTTTATTCTTTGGGAACACATGGCCATATTTAACAGAGAACACAGGAAATGTGTTTTTCATACAAACCATGTGTGTGGTTGTGTTTCGTTGGAAAAGACCATTCTCTGGTGTCACAGCTAGACACTTACATCATAAAGTGACACTCTGAACTCTACAATGTACTTAAAGAAGAATTTCACAGCAGGCTAATTCTAACAGGTCACCAAAACTGCAGAAACTACTATAAGGTAAAAACAGTTATGTTAAAGAGTACTTAAGCAAAGGTATAAAATAGACGAGTCCTTTAAATTTTCCTTCCATATCTCATTGCTGCTTGTAACTGTCCGCAGTTTGTCCTTAAACGTTTCCATGCAAGTTTATTGTGGAAAAATGGCCTCTTAACCACAGTTCATGAGGGGAAATGTGCTTCATTTCTGTGTAACGTCAATTATACTTAGAGTTTTGGCCTCTTGCCTGTTATATTTTGGCCAAATACAGCCATAAACATCATGCGCCTCCTTGGGATACCCTGCAAATGAGATTTTCTGACATATTTCTTCTCCTGGGCTTATCCAAGACTGCACTACTGTTAAAAATATTTACCACTGTTAAAAAAAAGAAAAACGTCTTCCAACATCTTTACTATCAATAGACATTGCATATATATTTATTCTTAAAAGTATGGTAATAATTAAGATAATACATTAAAATAATATAGTAAGACTCATCAATTTGCAATATCAAGCAGTAAAACGCTGTTTTGTACAGCTAAAAATAGCTAAACGTGGATGAGGCCAGAAGCCAGACTCTTGAAATTTACAAATGGCTGCCCACTCTTAGGAGAAAAATAAGCTGCACCGTTTCAGTCAAGTTTTGTCCGCATTAAATTCAGTTATTTCAAAGGTCCTTACAGCTGTGACACTGACCAAGCAAATAAATATAGAAAACAGCATAAACATAAAAACGACAAATTATTCCGATGTTTTTGCCAAAAGATTACAAGCACATACTTTCTCCCACTCTCTCTCCCATACAAACGCACACACACACATACAGTATTCTAACAGGAAACATTCAACTATCATTAACATTTCTTTAAAGGTATTTAAAGGTTATAACAACATTCTTAAAATAGGATTTTTAGGATGTTCTAATAACACTATTAATGGTTAATTTACATTCTCGTAACCTTAAGAGAAAACATTCTTAGAACAACATTCTCAGAACGTTCTTTTGATGTTATTTGTGCACAATTGAGGTTCTCATAATGGTAAGATAAAACGGTCTTAGAACAACAGTCTTTAAACATTTTTTTATGTCATTTGTACACGATTGAAGTTCTCGTAATTTAAGACAACATTCTCAGAATGTTCTTTGGATGTTGTTTGTATACGATTCAGGTTCTTGTAATGATAAGAGAAAATGGTCTTAGAACAGTCTCAGAACATTTTTTCATGTAATTTGAACACAATTAAGGGTCTCGTAATGTTAAGAGAAAACGTTCTTAGAACAACATTCTCAGAACATTCTTTTGATGTTGTTTGTATACGATGGAGGTTCTTGTAATGTTAAGAGAAAACGGTCTTAGAACAACGGTCTCTGAATATTTTTTTATGTAATTTGTACATGGCTGAGGTTCTTGTAATGGTAATAGAAAATATTCTTAGAACAACATTCTCAGAACATTCTTTTGATGTTATTTGTACACGGCTGAGGTTCTTGTAATGTTAAGAGAAAACGGTCTTAGAAAAACAGTCTCAGAACATATTTTTAATGTTATTTGTAAGAGAAAGAGTTGGTACTTGGACTTGGTAAGAGAAAACTTAATACTAAATTCTCAAAACATCCTTTTGTTGAAATTCGTATCCTTGAATGTCTTTTTGTTTGTTTATGTTTTATAAACTCCATTTCAGCCATCCATGGCTATATTCATGGGCAATTTCAAATCTTCAGTATTTCACCTGCATGTTTTTTTGGATTGTTACACAAATACCGTTGTCATAACAGGTATAAAAGATCAGAGGAAATGTTTGTCCAACGTTTGTAGAATCAATAAAAAATGTTCTTACAATGTTTTAAACATAAAAAGAACATTCAAATATAAAGTTATCATAACGTTATGACAATGATAGATTGGGATGTTTCTGTAACACAACCAAGAAAAAATGTTCCTCAAATGTTAAAAAAATTGATTTTTTTTAATGTTTACAAACCATTAAGAAATAACATTGTCATAACAGGTATAAAAGATCATAGGGAATGTTTGTCCAACGTTTGTATAATCAGTAAAAAATGTTCTCGTAAGATAAAATATGGGTGTTTTAAACAGAGAGAACATTCAAATATAAGGTTCTCATAACGTTATGACAATGGTAGATTAGAATGTTCCTCAAAATCTGGACGATTTTAAGGTTTACAAAACATTCAGAAATTTCATGACTTAGTAGGAATGTTAGCAAAATGCTCTTGGAACACATTTTTGTTAGCTCGTTTGACACACACTTGCACAGAAATGTGTTGTCAGCACCACTCTGACAATTTTATCAGTAAAATAGCTTATTAACTTAAAATTTCACTGCTGCTGATCACTGTTGAGAGACACACAGATCTCTCTCTCTCTCCTAACTGCATTAGTGTGCTATCAATGGCTCAAGCCTCCGTTGCAGGTCTAAAATGTAGTGTTTTAAGGATAAAAACTTGATGAAATACAACCTCTGAACAATATTTGTGTGGTAACTGTAGTATAAGCAGAATAATTGACTCCGGTCATTTAAAATTACTAGAAAATAATGCACAAATAACAGTAACATGCATTATTTTCTAATAATTCAACATCCTGTTGTCAATTATTCCGTACTTATATTATATTATTACAGAATTTTTAGCCGAGGAGTTTTAACATCTTGACATAATATGCTCTGACAGGTTTAAGTCTCTAAACGTCGGCAAACTTTCAGATTGTGTGACAGCTGTGCCTTTTTGGACAGCATTCAAATATGAACATGTGCCAGCCAACTCCCTGTCTCCAATAAAAATCAAAATCCTCAGTGTTTGGACTGTTACAAATTATGCTATGCCATGTTTTGACTGTAATGTTTGTGCAGAATCTATTAGCATTGACTGGAAACTTGCAGCATCTGGAAACCCAATTATTTAACATTTTATGGCCACTCAACTCAAAGCACAAGCATGTATGCAAAACTCATACGGTCTTTTAACTGAGAAGATAAACAACTCAAAAGAGGATTCTAATGAAGATCAAGCATTTACTGCAACCATTTGAGATGTTGAAAGCTCTGAGAAAAATGCAGCTGTTCTGTGGCTTTAGTAGGTATCAGCATGTTTGTTGTGAAGACTGACGATAACATTTGCAAATCCAAAAACTCCACATTTTGGATCCGTCACAGAACTTTAATGAATTGAGAAGACGTTTCTTGGAAAAATCCTTGCATCCATGGATCCAAATGCAACGTATTGGATTGCAGATTCAGACGGCGCTGTCTACACAATCATTACCTTATTATGTGTTGAGAAATTCAGATAGCTTTGAACCTCTCAGGACTAGTATGGAGAGCTTGATAATTCCTCACGCTAGATAGTCATCCTGTGTCAGCTAAAGAGGCTGCTAAAGTGAAGATAGTTCCTGTTCATGACAAAGATGGATGGAAACCAATAGAGGAAGGCAAAACATTATGAAAAACTCCACATGAATCTAAATGACTGAACGTGGTGTTAGATAAAACTTCGGACATTTCATGAGTTTAGCGTCCCCCTAAAGTATTTTCTTCACTTCGAGTATTTGTATTCTCCAGCATGTGATTAATAATGCCAAAATATCTCCTGACAGCTGCTCTCAATCTTCTATCCAAAGGCTTCCACGGGACAGACGGCTTTGTGCGTGATGATATATTTTGTTTTTCTGTTTACTCTCTATATTTTGTTTTTCTGTTTACTCTCCATGTCAACTTTGAAATATTGAAATATGAGTTGGTTTATCTATTTATTAGGCTTACTGTAAGTATTTCTTGGCAGGAAGTCTAAACCGTTTATGTAACAGTTCAGTCTGCTCTATTCTCACCATACAAATGATGATGCTGCTAATTGAAAACGCGATTAACTGCCTAACTTAGTATTTGAATGATTTCAAGTGATAGAGTAGATTTTTTATTATGTGTTTAGCAAAGCACACATCTGCTTGCAGAGACAGAAGCTGTATTTATTGGAATAAACAGTTGCAAATATGCAATAAAAACTGTTTTGATAAGATAAAAATGTGCTTCATGTTGGAACATCCAAACTAAATGGTTTTGTTTAACGGATGGTGTGGAGTTGTGTTGTTTATGCCCTGTCATATGGGGCTGCTACAGTTGAAGTTGAAAATGGAATTAAAGACAGGAACTAAGGCGAAAAAATGCAGGATGTGGTTTTACAAAGGATAACATACTTAAGGACATGGGATAAACAAGATAAATGTATCACCGTAATAGTCCAGCCATATAAAAGCCTTGGTTTTCTACTCAAGTTGCTTAAACTACAATACCTTCTTTAGAATTTTGAGTAACAATATAAAAAATAAATAAATAAATAAATATATATATATATATATATATATATATATATATATATATATATATATATATATATATATATTTATATATATTTAGTGGAGGTCAAAAGTTTACATACGCCTTGCAGAATCTGCAATTAATTATTTTATCAAAACAATATCAAATGATGCAAAATGCATGTTATTTAGTACTGACCTGAATAATTTATTTAATATAAAAGATGTTTACATATAGTCCACAAGAGGATAGTTAAATTTATAAAAATGACTCTGTTCAAAAGTTTACATACAATTGATTCTTAATACTGTGTTGTTACCTGAATGATCCACATCTGTGTTTTTTTTTTTGTGATACTTGTTCATGAGTCCCTTGTT